>NC_086444.1:6806334-6903834 GCF_028390025.1 Pseudophryne corroboree
AATCACTCACCGATCAGCAGTGCGACTGAAAAGTGTCACAGAATCCACAGCAAATCTACTAAGTTTTTAGTTAAATAACTAAGCGCATGCGCCCTGCGTAACTTGCGCATGCGCATTTTGCAACAAATCGCAGCATAGCGAAAATCGGCAATGAGCGAACACCTCGGAATGACCCCCACAGAGAGAAGCACAGCTCAGAGTTGTACACAGCTCTCTAAAAGAAAACAATCATTACATATATATTCAACACATAGATATCCTGAAGTTAATTCCATGTTTCCAACCACCCCTGGGCGTGGTACCCCTGCTAATTAACACCAATCACAGCAGAGAACGCGAGGAGCAGGGAGACGCAAGTAATTAGTTGTTATGTGTTATGGTTCTTTAGTTGCAACACAGTCTTCAAAGTTTCTGTCATCTCCTCCAGGTTACACCCCTACGTCCTGCTCCTGTGGCATGGCCTGTGGCTCGTGGGACATCCGCTCAGACACCACGTGTCACTGTCAGTGTGCTATCATAGACTGGACATCGGCCCGCTGCTGTAAGGTGGCCTTTACATGAGGTGATGGAGGAGTATACATATACTGTGATTATTGCTTGTCTCATACACAATAAACATGATTGGCATACAGCGCACGTGTATTGTCTGTTTCCTCCATAGCTTTCATTACATGTCTCAGCAGAACACAAAGCCTGCCTGACCACTAATGCCAACCCCAAAATGTACACCCGTCCATAACCTAGAGCGAGTCCATACAGGGAGAGGTATGTGGCAGGGAGAGGTATGTGGTGGAGAGAGGTCGCAGCAATATTCATCAAACATTCTGGAAGGAAGACAGACCGGCTCACTGACAGACCAGCTCCCGAACAGACAAGCTCCCGAACAGACAAGCTCCCCAACAGACCAGCTCCCCAACAGACCAGCTCCTCGACAGACCAGCTCCCCGACAGATGAGCTTCCTGGCAGACCACCTCCCCGACAGACCAGCTCCTTGACAGACCAGCTCCGCTGGCAGACCAGCCCCTCGACAGACCAGACCCCCAACAGACCAGCTCCCCGAAAAACCAGCTCCCAGGCAAACTAGCTCCCTGACAGACCAGCTCCCCAACAGACCAGCTCCTTGACAGACCAGCTCCCTGGCAGACCAGCCCCTTGACAGACCAGATCCCCAACAGACCAGTTCCCCGACAGATTAGCTCCTTGACAGACTAGCTCCTCAAAAGACCAGCTCCCTGACAGACCAGCTCCCTGGAAGACCAGCTCCCTGGAAGACCAGCTCCCTGACAGACCAGCTCCCCGACAGACCAGCTCCCCAAACAGACCAGCTGATCGAAAGACCAGCTCCTCGACAGACCAGCTCCCTGGCAGACCAGCTCCCCGACAGACCAACTCCCACACAGACCAGGTCCCTAACAGACCAGCTCCCCGACAGACCAGCTCCCAGGCAGACCAGCTCCTTGCTTACAGACCAGCTCCTCGACAGACCAGCTCCCCAACAGACCAGCTCCTCGACAGATCAGCTCCTCGACAGACCAGCTCCCTGACAGACAAGCTTCCTGGCAAACTAGCTCCTCGGCAGACCAGCTCCTTGACAGACCAGCTCCCCGACAGACCAGCTCCCAGGCAGACCAGCTCCTTGACAGACAAGCTCTCTGACAGACCAGCTCCCAGGCAGACCAGCTCCCCGACAAGCCAGCTCCCCAAACAGCCCAGCGTATCGACAGACCAGCTCCTCAACAGACCAGTTCCCTGGCAGACCAGCTCCCCGACAGACCAACTCCCCGACAGACAAGGTCCCTAACAGACCAGCTCCCTGAAAAACCAGCTAACAGGCAGACCAGCTCCTTGCTGACAGAACAGCTCCTCAACAGACCAGCTCCTCAACAGACCAGCTCCTGACAGACCAGCTCCTCGACAGATCAGCTCCTCGACAGACCAGCTCCCCGACAGACCAGCTCCCTGACAGACAAGCTTCCCGGCAGACTAGCTCCTCGGCAGACAAGCTCCTTGACAGACCAGCTCCCCGACAGACCAGATCCCTGACAGACCAGCTCTCAGGCAGACCAGCTCCTTGACAGACCAGCTCCCCAACAGACCAGCTCCTTGACAGACCAGCTTCCTAGCAAACCAGCTCTTCGACAGACCAGATACCTGACAGACCAGCTCCCTGACAGACAAGCTTCCTGGCAAACTAGCTCCTCGGCAGACCAGCTCCTTGACAGACCAGCTCCCAGGCAGACCAGCTCCTTGACAGACAAGCTCTCTGACAGACCAGCTCCCAGGCAGACCAGCTCCCCGACAGGCCAGCTCCCCAAACAGCCCAGCGTATCGACAGACCAGCTCCTCAACAGACCAGTTCCCTGGCAGACCAGCTCCCCGACAGACCAACTCCCCGACAGACAAGGTCCCTAACAGACCAGCTCCCTGAAAAACCAGCTAACAGGCAGACCAGCTCCTTGCTGACAGACCAGCTCCTCAACAGACCAGCTCCTCAACAGACCAGCTCCTGACAGACCAGCTCCTCGACAGATCAGCTCCTCGACAGACCAGCTCCCCGACAGACAAGCTTCCCGGCAGACTAGCTCCTCGGCAGACAAGCTCCTTGACAGACCAGCTCCCCGACAGACCAGATCCCTGACAGACCAGCTCTCAGGCAGACCAGCTCCTTGACAGACCAGCTCCCCAACAGACCAGCTCCTTGACAGACCAGCTCCCTAGCAAACCAGCTCTTCGACAGACCAGATACCTGACAGACCAGCTCCCCGACAGGCCAGCTCCCAGGCAGAGCAGCTCCCCGACAGACCAGCTCCCCGACAGACCAGCTCCCCAAACAGCCCAGCGTATCAACAGACCAGCTCCTCAACAGACCAGTTCCCTGGCAGACCAACTCCCCGACAGACAAGGTCCCTAACAGACCAGCTCCCTGAAAAACCAGCTCCCAGGCAGACCAGCTCCTTGCTGACAGACCAGCTCCTCGACAGACCAGCTCCTCAACAGACCAGCTCCTCGACAGATCAGCTCCTCGACAGACCAGCTCCCTGACAGACAAGCTTCCCGGCAGACTAGCTCCTCGGCAGACAAGCTCCTTTACAGACCAGCTCCCCGACAGACCAGCTCCCTGACAGACCAGCTTTCAGGCAGACCAGCTCCCCAACAGACCAGCTCCTTGACAGACCAGCTCCCTAGCAAACCAGCTCCTCGACAGACCAGATACCTGACAGACCAGCTCCCCGGCAGACCAGCTCCCCGACAGACCATCTCCCAGGCAGAGCAGCTCCCCGACAGACCAGCTCCCCGACAGACCAGCTCCCCGACAGACCAGCTCCCAGGCAGACCAGCTCCCAGGCAGACCAGCTCCCCGACAGACCAGCTCCCAGGCAGACCAGCTCCCCGACAGACCAGCTCCCAGGCAGACCAGCTCCCCGACAAACCAGCTCCCTGACAGACCAGCTCCTCGACAGATCAGCTCCCCGACAGAACAGCTCCTTGACAGACCAGCTCCCTGGCAGACCAGCTCCTCGACAGACCAGTTCCCCAACAGATTAGCTCCTAAACAGACCAGCTTCTTGACAGACCAGCTCCCTGACAGACTAGCTCCCCGGCAGAGCCAAGGACAATCCTTTTGAGACCGGGGAACACCGGAGTGACACCAGATGGTGGTTCCGCTGTGATTCACAGCGTGGCAGCCTCTTAGAGTAAATGGACTGTAGCTCTGCCTCCTCTCCTGTAATGAAAGCCACCAGTGTTTGTCTATGCAGTGTCTGACACGGCCCACAGTAATGCGGAGGTGTGGAGCAGTCCCATGACAGGTCCAGTTTGATATACTGTACCAGCAGACGGGATGCCAGCTGTCGATACCGGCAGCAAGGCAACAGGTTTCCTTGCCAGCTCGCTATGCTCACTACGCTTTGGACCTGATGGCATGCACTCGGTTTGTGGTGTGGACCCACCAATTGAGTGGGAATTAGGGGCAGGTGTCAGAGTACCGGCCTTAGCCTCCTGAATCCTGGGATCCTGACCACTGACATTTTGACTGCATCCCACATAACTGTGAGTTATCCTCCTCCCTGCAGCGAGAGACTCTTCTGCCTCTGCAATATGAGACACCTGCGAGAGTAGGATAGGAAGAGTGTATACCTCCCTACTTTTAAAAGTGCAGACCAGGGTTTCCTATGTGCTGCAAAGCAGCTCCCACCAGAGAGGAGAGGGGTAGTGGTCTCTGTAAAAGGGGGTATGGCTTTGCGGGAATACCGCATCCACTTGTCATGCCCCATTTTCCATCATTTTGGGGGACATGGCCAGCGCTATGTGAGCTGCTCGCATGCCCTCAGTCCCTATGTCTCCTGTGCCCTCAGTCCCTATGTCTCCTGTGCCCTCAGTCCCTATGTCTCCAGTGTCCTCAGCCCCTATGTCTCCTGTGCCCTCAGCCCCTATGTCTCCAGTGCCCTCAGTCCCTATGTTTCGTGTGCCCTCAGTCGCTATGTCTCATGTGCCCTCAGTCCCTATGTCTTCTGTGCCCTCAGCCCCTATGTCTCCTGTGCCCTCAGTCGCTATGTCTCATGTGCCCTCAGTCCCTATGTCTTCTGTGCCCTCAGCCCCTATGTCTCCTGTGCCCTCAGTCCCTATGTCTCCTGTGCCCTCAGTCCCTATGTCTCCTGTGCCCTCAGTGCCTATGTCTCCTGTGCCCTCAGTCCCTATGTCTCCTGTGCCCTCAGTCGCTATGTCTCATGTGCCCTCAGTCCCTATGTCTCCTGTGCCCTCTGTCCCTATGTCTCCTGTGCCCTCAGTCCCTATGTCTCCTGTGCCCTCATTCCCTATGTCTCCTGTGCCCTCATTCCCTATGTCTCCTGTGCCCTCAATCGCTATGTCTCCTGTGCCCTCAATCGCTATGTCTCCTGGGAGCTGGTCTGTCGGGGAGCTGGTCTGCCTGGGAGCTGATCTGTCGGGGAGCTCCCCCCCCCCCCCAACACCAACACTGCTGGACAGTCCCCAAAAAATTTAACTATCCCACGAAATTCTGGACAGTTGGGAAGTATGAGATTGTATAATAAAATCCAGCTGCCCCTCCTTACTGCACCTGCCCAGTGCATACTGTACAATAAGAAGGGTACAGCAGGGGTTGGCTATTATGCTCGCAGTGCGCACATGATATCTATTGTGTCACCCCACCCACGTGCACTTAACTAGGGCAGGTCGGTGGTCACGGCCTTATCCCTCCTTCATCTGCCTCTGACAGCCAGACCCAGTA
The DNA here is from genome assembly GCF_028390025.1 of Pseudophryne corroboree. Lineage (NCBI taxonomy): Eukaryota > Metazoa > Chordata > Amphibia > Anura > Myobatrachidae > Pseudophryne > Pseudophryne corroboree. The sequence continues at coordinate 6,811,584 of NC_086444.1, forward strand.
TGGTACAGCCTGCTTGGCATTCAACCCCTCAGTGCCCGAGCCTCGCACCTCAGCATGGAGGGATAATGGGGATCATCTATCAACTAATATCGGTGCGGCTGTGCCCTCGAAATCACCCATTTTCTGTGGTTATCCACAAATATTATGTATCCTTGGAATGTATGACTGGGGGATCACAGCAAATATCTCTAATATCTGTTGTGTTCCCTCCATTGCCGCCCGCAGCCACATCCCCACACTATGGTGGATGCCGCCAAATTTACCAATTTCACGAATGCGACGCAACCCCGATATTGGTCCCTGAGGCTACCGCCACCTGGAGTTCCATCTGGGTTCCCCAGAATCCTCCACTGGAAATGACCTCAGTGTATCATGTGACTGCAAATGCACATCCTCCCACAACAGCCGCAGAGCATATTGCAGGAAAGATCTTTGTCCCTGTGGGTGCTAAGTGATATATTCACCCGATAGGATCACATATTTCAATGCAATCCTGGGCGCCGGAGGAGGGGCATATAGATTGTGTTGTATTTATTGCTCATGTAAGGCACAGGTGTGCTGGGAGAGTGATTGCATGTAGTGTGTGTCGGTGTGATGTTATAGACATGTGTGTTATTGCGTTGTCTGTATTCAGTCCTCTGGATGTGAAGGAGGCCATAGTATATATGTGTAATAAGCCACTGGTGGGGAAGTGTTGCCCCTGTGTCCCCTGGCTGTCCTGGCCTCCCTCATAACTTCCAGCCTCTAATGAACCCTGATGTCACTCAGCAGAGAGACAGGAACCCCTCAGAGGAATCCCCAACACAAGTCGCTACATACAGTATGAGGACAGTGACTGAAAGTTTTAGTAACTGGGCAGGATGACAGGTTGAAGGGGATGATTTCACTGCAAAGATACACAATGACTTTCATGTGCAGCAGCAATTACTTCCCTGGCATAAGGTGTGAGGATCCGTGCAGTACTGTACAATGCACAAATTGGTGTTTCACAATATCTCACATCGGAAATGGTAATGGTTTCACAACGCTAAACTTGTAACTAGTTATACTCATGGCATCGCGGGACAACCTTGTAAGGACCACCTACCCCCAGCAAACTGATTGGCCGGCCACTACAGTCACAGTGGCGTCATCACAGGGAGTTGTGTCCAGGTTGTGTCTGCGCCAGTGGATAATCCTCTATCAGTCCAACAGGTCTTCTCTCAGCCGCTCAGCTCCCCCGAGTCTCTCCGGCTTCTCACACCGCACTTCTATTCACTTATCGACTCTCCTACACGTAACGCTCCCTCATACATATATATATATATTCCATAGACAAAAAACCTTACGGTTTCACATGTCCCATTAAGGCTTCTTAGACATGATCGAAATTTCAGAAACCTGTTGTAACTCTTCCACTCAAACTCCAAAAAGCAATGAAATTCCGATCATTAAGGCTGACGCCTTAATGGACGTGTTCCTTGCGCAATACAGATATGGTATGCCATCACAGCCTGTGGGTAAGTGCAGATTCAGCACTCTCACAGAGTGAGATTGCTGTCACTCACACAATGGTGGAGCTGCTAATTCACAGATTTGTGTGCTCATTGGAATACACACATGCAGTCTATGCAACTGAAGGTCTGAGCAGTTTTGTGGTGCTCCCATCCCACACAGTGCCCACAACCATCCCATTCGGTCACAACCATCCCACCTTGTTACAACATCTTTCTGACTCCATACATCCATCTCACATAGTATACACATTTAGCTCCCTCAAACATCTTGGTTAATTGCTAAAACTATAATACCCTATCTACGGTCTATGCATCTACACTTACTTCCCCTATACACCCCCATGCTGCCCTGTCTTCCCCAATCCCTACTGCTGTGTTCTCCCATCTGTGCTAGTCTGTACTAACTTATCTGCACCATCTGTCTTTCCCCACCTGTGCCTTGTCTGTACCACCGTTCCCTTCTCTCTGTGCTGCTCAGTGTTTCCTTCTTCAACGTCACTCTGCCTCCTTCAGTACATGGCACACTATTTTCTCTCCCATCTGCACCAGTTTTCTACCCATCCATGCCAGTGTTTTCAACCCATCTGCACCGCTCTGTCTCCCTTCCCATACTTGCTGCTTAATCTACCCCCTATCCACACCACTCTTACCCCATTCATGTAGCTGACATCCTGAAGGTAAATTTCGTGGATCATGTGCTCTTGGCAGGGGGATAACCGCTACAGCCCACCCCCCAGTGGTCTGGAAACGCCTCCGTTGTGCAGACCATGCCCTGCCAATGGCATGCTAACGCTGTTTGCACGCCCCCCTCCTTCCCCGCAACCACCTCTGCCTATCAATCAGGCAGGGTGATCGCAGCCAGTGAGATGCTGATAGCATCTCACTGGGCTCCTGGGGTACGCACGCGCAGTGCGGCCATTGCACGTGCGCACCTCACAAACTAATTCAGACTGCGATTGCTGCTGCTGCGGTCTGAATTACCCCCTGTGTTTCTTTGTCCCCCCCATCAGTGCTGCTTAGTGTTCAACTCTATCCACACACTTCTGTTCCCCCATCCACACCGCTCTCCTCCCTCCAATCAACAACACTCTTACCTCATCTGAGCAGCTTTGTCTTCCGCTCAGACCTTCAGTTGCATAGACTGCATGTGTGTATTCCAATGAGCACACAAATCTGTGAATTAGCAGCTCCACCATTGTGTGAGTGACAGCAATCTCACTCTGTGAGAGTGCTGAATCTGCACTTACCCACAGGCTGTGATGGCATACCATATCTGTATTGCGCAAGGAACACGTCCATTAAGGCGTCAGCCTTAATGATCGGAATTTCATTGCTTTTTGGAGTTTGAGTGGAAGAGTTACAACAGGTTTCTGAAATTTCGATCATGTCTAAGAAGCCTTAATGGGACATGTGAAACCGTAAGGTTTTTTGTCTATGGAATTTCATCGCTTTTTTTAAATTTATTCTTTTTATTCAGAAATGTAAAATTTCACTGTAAGAATAAACATTTGATTTTTTAAATGTTTAATGAAAATGTTCGTATAACATCACTGTTCTGTGCAAAATTATTTTATTAACCAAACCGAATTGTTTAAGGTCCATACACACTTAACGATTTAATGAGCAACGTCGCTCATTTTCCCCCTCCTTGAGCGATGTCGCTCGTTTTATCGTTAAGTGTGTATGCCGCCAGCGACGAACGATGCGCGGCCCCGCGGGTCGGCAACAATCGTCGCTGTCGGTAGGTCATGCATGAAGGATGTGGACTGTCGTCCACGACCTTCATGCAGGGCTGGCGGGGGCGTGACGTCACTGAGCGATATGAGCGGTCATATCGCTCAGCGTGTACAGTTGGCCGCCGGCCGGCCGGGGGAAACATTAGATGATGTCGCTCACAGAGCGACATCGTTTAATGTGTATGGGCCTTTAGACTTTGGTCAAAATATTTTGCTGCCTTTGCAGCTGATGCAGGGAGGGGGGTAGGCGGCAGCAGCCTGTGACTGAGGCTGGAGGTAGGCGTGAAATGCATTGCTTGTACGTGTGAGTGCGTGGTGTCTGGTGCTGCGCGTGTATATGTGTGTGTGTGTGTGTGTGTGTCAGGTGCTGCCTGTGTATCAGCTCCTGTGTGTGTGTGTATGTGTGTCAGGTGCTGCGTGTATATACGAGTGTGTCTGATGGTGCGTGTGTATGCGTCAGCTGCCGCACGTGTATGTGTGTCAGGTGTTGCGGGTGTATATGTGTGTGAGTATCAGGTGCTCCGCGTGTGTACAAGGGTAGGTCTGGTGCTGTGCATGAATACGTATGTCTGTGTCAGGTGCTGCGCGTGTACATGTGTGCATCAGGTGCTGCGCGTGTACATGAGTGTGCATTAGGTGCTGCGCGTGTACATGAGTGTGCGTCGGGTGCTGCGTGTGTACATGAGTGTGCATTAGGTGCTGCGCGTGTACATGAGTGTGCGTCAGGTGCTGCGTGTGTACATGAGTGTGCGTCAGGTGCTGCGCGTGTACATGTGTGTGCGTCAGGTACTACACGTGTCTATGTGTGTGTGAGTAAGGTGCTGCATGTGTATGTGTGTGTCTGATGGTGTGCGTGTATATGTATGTGTCAGGTGCTGCGTGTTTATTTAATTGTGTCTGATGCTACGCGTGTGTGTCAGGTGCCGCACGTGTATATGTGTGTGTGTCAGGTGTTGCGCGTGTATGTGTGGGTCAGGTGCTGCATGTTTATTTTATTGTGTCTGATGCTACGTGTGTGTGTGTCAGGTGCCGCACGTGTATGTGTGTGTCAGGTTGCGCGTGTATGTGTATGTCAAGTGCCGTTCCCCTTCTTCCCATCCCAGCTCTCTCTGTAGAATACAGCTCTGCACCCAGAGAGAGGGAAAGACCAGGGGGCTGATCACTGCACTGCTCACTTTTTGGTCATGAGTTCGGCCTCCTGTTTCTTCCAGTGCTGTGTTCCTGCAGCCCAGCCCTCCCTGTTGTGCCAGAGAATCAGCCCTTCCTTCCCCTGCCAGAGAGAGAGAGCCAGAGGCAGAGACACTCTTCCCGTAGCTGGCTTACCCCCAGTACTTCAGCACTGGCCATGCGGCAGTCAACAAAGGAGACCAGCAGGGGGTTCTGGCAGCATCAGCTGTGGCCGCAGCTGGATCGGGGAGGCCTGCAGTGTCTGAGGTGGGCAGCACTTCCTCCGCCGCTGTCACCTTCCCCTGCCGGAGAGAAAGCCAGAGACATACCCTTCCCGCAGCTGGGCTACCCCTAGTACCTCAGCGCTGGCCAGGCGGAAGTCTATGGAGGGGACCGGCAGGGGTTTCAGGCCACAGCAGCAGCGGCCGCAGCCAGATCAGGGAGGCCTGTAGGGTCAGAGCTGGGCAGCACTTCCACCAACACTGTCACCTCTGTGCTGGGCATGTACACCAGTCCGTACGGACGGAGGTGTCCACAACAGGCAGCAGTATAATGAGTCAGACAAACTCATTACACGCCGCCCACTGCTGCGCCGCATGCACTCGATGGAGGAAGCCTAGATGCGGTCCCCAGCTGCTGCGAGGGAGAAGGGTGATCACATCACCCTTCAACCCGGCACCTCACAATCAGCTGGGGATCTGCAGTAGCTTCATCTCTCTCTTCCTCTCTGACAGCACAGCAGCCCCTCTGGGTCCCATGTAGCTCTGCCCCCCTGCTCAGAGTTCACTCGGCCTCTCCTGATTAAAAAGAAAATAAGAGACTGACCTGCTGCTCAGATGCGAGGAGGGGACGGGCGGTAGGTCCTCTGTGAGTGCACTACACAGTCAAAATTAACTCTGACTCCTCACAACAGTGTGGACTGCGGGCGACGTCAGACGCCAATTTGGGTGTGCTTGCCGCACTACCTGCCCATCAAGCCCAACGTGGTGCCATGGTGCAGCCCCGCCCACTATACGGATTCCATTTTGTATTAGAAACCCTATAACAGCATTCTGACATCCCTCCCCATGATGCTGCCATCCATACACTGCCGCTCTCACACAACTGTACACTGCTGCTCTCATACATCCATACACTGCCGCTCTCATACATCCGTACAACCCCGCTCTCATACATCCGCACACTGCCGCACTCTTACAGCCGCACACTGCCGCACTCTTACAGCCGCACACCATTGCACTCTTACAGCCGCACACCATTGCACTCTTACAGCCGCACACCATTGCACTCTTACAGCCGCACACCATCGCACTCTTACAGCCGCACACCATCGCACTCTTACAGCCGCACACCATCGCACTCTTACAGCCGCACACCATCGCACTCATACAGCCGTACATTGCCGCTCTCATACATCCGCACACTGCCGCTCACATCTATACAAACATAGCCTCCATACATCTACACATCCAATCCCCGCGCAAGGGAACACTGAAATCACTATCACTTTTGCCCGGGGTGTGACCACAGCCAGCCACTACTCCGGCCACCTTCTTGTGACACCAAAATGCATCTTACCTATCATCAGGGTGGTGCTGCTGCTGGGGGTGGGTTGCTGCCTCAGTCTCCAGGTTGGTGCTGCGATTGGAGGGGGTACTGCTTCCCTGTGCTGCCACTGTCTCCCGGATCATCGTGCCGCTGGCTGAATTGCAGCTTGACGCTACTGCTGCCGGGAGTAACAGCTTCCTGGCTGTTGTTGCTGGTGGCTGCCTACTGCTCATTGCCACCGGAACACTGACCGGCTCGGCAGTGATGCTGGCGGAGGAGTAGTGGCGGTGGGGTGGGGGTGGGGGGGTGCCTGCTCCCTTCCCTCGAGCATGCTGCAGTGTACAAAAATAAATAATAAATAGAGAGCTTACCAGGGTGAGAGTCTGTATGGATCACAGTGATTACATGGGGCACAGCAAAAGGACACCTTGCTGTGAGGGGCTCTGCCCACACAGATTGCTGCACCCTCTCTGATGTCAGCCGCTGCCCTCTCGTTCTCTGGGCGGCTAGTTCCAGTGTGAAGTAGGAGAGGAAGAGAACACACAGGAGAGCAGCCCTGATATATAACAGAGGTGGAAGTTCTATAGGCAGCAGAGACGGAGACCAGCCAGCCAGTCTCCCAGTGCCCTGATCACTACACGCCTCCAGCACAGCATTACAGGAGGGTCCTATAGTGCTGCCCTGAGCTAACAGGTGTGTGTACCAAGTGTACCCCGTACAGTGTGCTGCGCCCTGGTATCTCTGAGAGGGGTGAGGTCACCGTGCCGCTTTAGTATATGGCTTTTCCTTAGTACTGTACGTTACAGCCCTGCACTAGTGGTGGCAACTCTGCCCTATGTGAACCTGTGAGGTTATTTTCCTATTTACAGAATAACCGGGGAGAAGGCGGCCATATTGCGGCTCTCAAGTGAAGGCACTCTAATACACCCCCTGCTGGCGGCCACTGTGCAGGCGCAACAAATTGAAATGCCCGATCTCTAATGGGGCATATTTCTCTTAATTAAAAAAAACCTGTAACTTTCTGAAAAACCACAACCCCAAAAGGCACTTCACTGGGACATGCTCTATCTAATAAAACAAACCCCAAGTCATATATATATATATATATATATATATACACACACACACACACACACACACACACTCATGTATATACATGTATACACAAATACACGTATGTCCATGTTTATGTATGTATAATACATTGATAGAGTACATTATATTTATGAATTAATTGCTTCCCGATTCTGCAGCAGCATCATCAGCACCACCAGTGTTACTCACAGTCACTTCACACTGACTGCTGCACAACACATCACTTAATTTCCGGGCCGCCCGCCACCTGGTGAAGAGACATGGGAGATGAAGGACCAGCAGTGCCACGTTGAGCGGAAGTATTGTGAATTAGTTACCCACACACTCCTTGTGACACCTGCTCCCCGTCTGCCCTCCCACCCGCCGCCTGCCGTCCGGAACCCGCACTGACAAGTAAGTCTCAGCAGAATGTGTCTGCCGGCGGCTCCCAGTCCCCAGTGGTGTGGCGGCCGCGGCACACTAGGACTGAGAGACCGCAGCGGGAGGAAAGCACAGGTGGGCGGGAGGAGAGCATGGGCGGACATCACCAAGTCACATTGCAAGGTGACGCCAGTCCCCCCAGTGAGGCCGCCAACTAATGCACTCAGCATAGTATTAGCAGCAGGCAGAGGGGGGGCGGGCGCATCGGTGGTGGGAGGTACGGAAATGAGCTGCAGGCTAGGCTCCACCGATCACACACTCAGTGATCACTGTGCTACAGCAAGCGTGGCGTGCAGCGGTGCTGGACATTAGGGAGTGCCTGTGCGCACCAGGCACCCCCTGTACGCACGCCTATGCGCTACCACCCCCCATATGCCACACTACATCACTATGCTATAGCCCTCCCATATGCTGCACTTCATAATTACACTATACCCCCCATACAACATACTACATCACCACACTACACTACTCACAATAAAATTAAAGCATCCCAGTTCCTCATTCTTAATGAGCTCACGTGAGTTCTCTTCCCAACGGAGCTCCAGACCAAGTAACAATGAAGACACCAGCAGCGTGTAGGGGGCAGGCCTGGTCCACTTGTCAGGAGAGAGCAGTCACTGGAGGGTAAGAAGGGGGCGGGGCCTAGTCCTACAGACGGGAGAGAACACAGACAGGAGAGAGCAAGGTACAGGGGTAGAAGGGGACGGCTGATGTGAAGAAGGGGGCGGGGCCTATTCTTACAGGCTTTCAAAATTCGATTTTTTTAAAAATTCGACATTTGACAAATTCGACTTTTCTGCAATGGTACAAATGCGGCAATTCGACAAAAGTATATTCAATTGAAGTTTGTAAATTCGACAACAGTGCTTTTAAACAGTAAATTCGTCATTTTCAATCCGCCACACTTTGCTGGCGGAATCTAATAAAAAAATGTAAAAACATGTTTTTTTTGCAGTTTTCTTTTTTGGTAATATCATATCTATTTATATTAGAAGGGATTAGGTACTTGGTTTGTCTTTTTTGGAGGCACAAGTATTATTTATATATTTTTTAAAAGATTATTATTATTTTTTAAATGGAATGTGAAAAACCCGTAAAAAAAATTGCGTGGAGTCCCCCCTTAAAGCATAACCAGCCTCGGGCTCTTCGAGCCGGTCCTGGTTCTAAAAATCCGGGGGGAAAACGGACAGGGGATCCCACGTATTTTTAAAACCAGCACCAGGCTCTGCGCCTGGTGCAAAAAATACGGGGGACAAAAAGAGTAGGGGTCCTCCTTATTTTTTACACCAGCATCGGGCTCCACTAGCTGGACAGATAATGCCACAGCCGGGGGTCACTTTTATACAGTGCCCTGCGGCCGTGGCATTAAATATCCAACTAGTCACCCCTGGCCGGGGTACCCTGGGGGAGTGGGGACCCCTTCAATCAAGGGGTCCCCCCCCCAGCCACCCAAGGGCCAGGGGTGAAGCCCGAGGCTGTCCCCCCCATAAAAGGGCTGCGGATGGGAGGCTGATAGCCTTGAGAAAATTGAAAGAATATTGTTTTTTCCAGTAGTACTACAAGTCCCAGCAAGCCTCCCCCGCAAGCTGGTACTTTGAGAACCACAAGTACCAGCATGCTGGAGAAAAACGGGCCCGCTGGTACCTGTAGTTCTACTGGGAAAAAAATACCCAAATAAAAACAGGACACAGACACCGTGAAAGTATAACTTTATTTCACACCTGCCGACACACACATACTTACCTATGTTGACACGAAGCAGTCGGTCCTCTTCTCCAAGTAGAATCCACGGGTAACTGAAAATAAAAGATAATTATACTCACCTGATCCAGGTTCCAGATTAAATCCACGTACTTGGCAAAACAAACCGAACACACGGACCAGACGGACTGAAAGGGGTCCCATGTCCACGAATGCAGACTTCCGAATCTCGCGAGAATCCGACAGCGGGATGACAACGTTCGGGCGTGCTCGGGTTAGCCGAGCGAGGCGGGAAGGTTCGAACCTGCCTCGGACCCGTGTAAAATGGGTGAAGTTCGGGGGGTTCGGATTCCGACGAACCGAACCCACTCATCACTAGTATGTACGTGTGCGTCAGGTGCCGTGCGTGCACGTACGTGTGTGTCAGGTGCCGTGCGTGTACGTACGTGTGTCAGGTGTCGTGCGTGTACGTGTGTGTGTGTCAGGTGGCGCGTACCTACATGTGTATGTCAGGTGCTGTGCATGTGTGTACGTACACGCGTGTATGTGTCAGGTGCCGCACGTGTACGTGTGTGTGTGCCAGGAGCCGCGCATGTACATGTGTGTGGGTGTCAGGAACCGCGCGTGTACGTACATATATGTGTATGTGTGTGTGTCAGGAGCCGCGCGTGTACGTACATGTGTGTATGTGTGTCAGGAGCCACGCGTGTGCATACGTGTGTGTGTGTCAGGTGCCACACGTGTATGTATGTACGTGTGTGTGTGTGTGTCAGGTGCCGCGCGTGTACGTACGTATGTGTGTGCCTGGAGCCGCGCGTGTACATACATGTGTGTGTGTCTCAGGTGCTGCACGTGTATATGTGTGTATCTCAGGGGCTTCATTTGTATGCGTCAGCTGCCACGTGGGTGTCAGGTGTTGAGAGTGTATGTGTTTGTGTCAGGTGTCGCATCTGCATGTGTGCGACTGTCAGGTGCTGCGCGTGTATGTGTGTGTCAGGTGCTGCATGTATATATGTGTGTGTTAGGTGCTGTTCATGTATGTGGGAGTGGCAGGTGCTGCATGTGTATATATGTGTGAGTAGCAGGTGCTGCGTGTGTGTATATGATTGTGTGTCAGGTGCTGTGCGTGCGTGCGTTAAATGCCACATGTATATATGTGTCAGGTGCTGCCTGTGTGTGTGTCAGGTGCTGCATGTCTGTATGTGTGTGGGTGTGTCAGGTGCTGCATGTCTGTATGTGTGTGGGTGTGTCAGGTGCTGCATGTCTGTGTGTGTGGGTGTGTCAGGTGCTGCATGTCTGTATGTGTGTGGGTGTGTCAGGTGCTGCATGTCTGTATGTGTGTGGGTGTGTCAGGTGCTGCATGTCTGTGTGTGTGGGTGTGTCAGGTGCTGCATGTCTGTGTGTGTGTGTGTGTGTGTGTGTGTGTCTTTCAGGTGCTGCATGTGTGTGCCAGGTGCTGCATGTCTGCGTGTGTCAGGCGCTGCATGTCTGTGTGTCAGGTGCTCCGTGTCTGTGTCAAATGCTGCGTGTGTGTGTCAGGTGCTGCGTGTCTGTGTGTGCGTGTCTGTCAGGTGCTGCATGTGTGTGTCAGGCGCTGCATGTCTGCGTGTGTGTGTGTGTCAGGTGCTGCGTGTCTGGTGCTGCGTGTGTGTGTGTGTGTCAGGTGCTGCGTGTGTGTGTGTGTCAGGTGCTGCGTGTGTGTGTGTGTCAGGTGCTGCGTGTCTGCGTGTGTGTCAGGTGCTGCGTGTGTGTCAGGTGCTGCGTGTGTGTCAGGTGCTGCGTGTGTGCGTGTGTGTCAGGTGCACATCCCAGTTCCTCATTCTTAATGAGCTCACGTGAGTTCTCTCCCCAACGGAGCTCCAGACCAAGTAACAATGAAGACACCAGCAGCGTGTAGGGGGCAGGCCTGGTCCACTTGTCAGGAGAGAGCAGTCACTGGAGGGTAAGAAGGGGGCGGGGCCTAGTCCTACAGACGGGAGAGAACACAGACAGGAGAGAGCAAGGTACAGGGGTAGAAGGGGACGGCTGATGTGAAGAAGGGGGCGGGGCCTATTCTTACAGGCTTTCAAAATTCGACTTTTTAAAATTCGTCATTTGACAAATTCGACTTTTCTGCAATGGTACAAATGCAGCAATTCGAAAAAAGTATATTCAATTGAAGTTTGTAAATTCGACAACAGTGCTTTTAAACAGTAAATTCGTCATTTTCAATCCGTCACACTTTGCAGGCGGAATCTAATAAATAAAAGTTGTTTTTTTTTTGGTAATAGCATATCTATATTAGAAGGGATTAGGTACTTGGTTTCTCTTTTTTGGAGGCACAAGTATTATTTATATATTTTTTAAAAGATTATTATTATTTTTTAAATGGAATGTAAAAAACCCGGAAAAAAAATTGCGTGGGGTCCCCCCTCCAAAGCATAACCAGCCTCGGGCTCTTCAAGCCGGTCCTGGTTCTAAAAATCCGGGGGAAAAACGGACAGGGGATCCCCCGTATTTTTAAAACCAGCACCGGGCTCTGCGCCTGGTGCTGGTGCAAAAAATACGGGGGACAAAAAGAGTAGGGGACCCCCGTATTTTTTACACCAGCATCGGGCTCCACTAGCTGGACAGATAATGCCACAGCCGGGGGTCACTTTTATACAGTGCCCTGCGGCCGTGGCATTAAATATCCAACTAGTCACCCCTGGCCGGGGTACCCTGGGGGAGTGGGGACCCCTTCAATCAAGGGGTCCCCCCCCCCAGCCACCCAAGGGCCAAGGGTGAAGCCCGAGGCTGTCCCCCCCCATCCAAGGGCTGCGGATGGGAGGCTGATAGCCTTGAGAAAATTGAAAGAATATTGTTTTTTCCAGTAGTACTACAAGTCCCAGCAAGCCTCCCCCGCAAGCTGGTACTTTGAGAACCACAAGTACCAGCATGCGGGAGAAAAACGGGCCCGCTGGTACCTGTAGTTCTACTGGAAAAAAAATACCCAAATAAAAACAGGACACAGACACCGTGAAAGTATAACTTTATTTCACACCTGCCGACACACACATACTTACCTATGTTGACACGAAGCAGTCGGTCCTCTTCTCCAAGTAGAATCCACGGGTACCTGAAAATAAAAGATAATTATACTCACCTGATCCAGGTTCCAGATTAAATCCACGTACTTGGCAAAACAACAAACCGAACACCCGGACCAGACGGACTGAAAGGGGTCCCATGTTTACACATGGGACCCCTTTCCACGAATGCAGACATCCAAATCTCGTGAGAATCCGACAGCGGGATGATGACGTTCGGGCGCGCTTGGGTTAGCCGAGCAAGGCGGGAAGGTTCGAACCTGCCTCGTGTAAAAGGGGTGAAGTTCGGGGGGTCCGGATTCCGACGAACCGAACCCACTCATCACTAGTATGTGCGTGTCAGGCGCTGCATGTGAGTGTGTTAGGCGCTGCGTGTGAGTGTGTGTGCGTGTCAGGCGCTGCCTGTGAGTGCGCGTGTGTGTCAGGCGCTGCGTGTGAGTGCGCGTGTCTGTCAGGCGCTGCGTGTGAGTGCGTGTGCGCATGTCTGTCAGGTGCTGCGTGTGAGTGCGTGTGTCTGTCAGGCGCTGCGTGTGAGTGCGCGTGTCTGTCAGGCGCTGCGTGTGTCAGGCGCTGCGTGTCTGTGTCTGTCAGGTGCTGCGCGTCTGTGTGTGTCAGGCGCTGCGCGTCTGTGTGTGTGTGTCAGGCGCTGCGCGTCTGTGTGTGTGTGTCAGGCGCTGCGCGTCTGTGTGTGTGTGTGTGTCAGGTGCTGCGCGTCTGTGTGTGTGTGTCAGGTGCTGCGTGTGAGTGTGTGCGTGTGTCAGGTCCGTGTGAGTGTCATGTGCTGCGTCTGTGTGTGTGTGTCAGGTGCTGCCTGTGTGTGTGTGTGTCAGGTGCTGCATGTCTGTATGTGTGTGGGTGTGTCAAGTGCTGCATATTTGTGTGTGTGTGTGTGTGTGTGTGTGTGTGTCAGGTGCTGCATGTCTGTGTGTGTGGGTGTGTGTGTGTCTGTCAGGTGCTGCATGTCAGGCGCTGCATGTCTGCGTGTGTGTATGTGTCAGGCGCTGCATGTCTGAATGTCAGGTGCTGTGTGTGTGTGTGTCAGGTGCTGCGTGTGTGTGTGTCAGGTGCTGCATGTCAAGTGCTGCGTGTCTGCGTGTGTCAGGTGCTGCGTGTCTGCGTGTGTCAGGTGCTGCGTGTGTCAGGTGCTGCATGTCTGCGTGTGTCAGGTGCTGCGTGTGTGTGTCAGGTGCTGCATGTGTGTGTGTGTGTGTGTGTCAGGTGCTGCGTGTGAGTATGTCAGGTGCTGCGTGTGAGTGCATGTGTCAGGTGCGTGAGTGTGTGTGTCAGGTGCTGCGTGTGTGTGTCAGGTGCTGCGTGTGTGTGTCAGGTGCTGCTGTGTGTGTGTCAGTTGCTGCTGTGTGTGTGTGTCAGGTGCTGCGTCTGTGTGTGTCAGGCGCTGCGCATCTGTGTGTGTCAGGCGCTGCGCGTCTGTATGTGTCAGGCGCTGCGCGTCTGTGTGTGTCAGGCGCTGCGCGTCTGTGTGTGTCAGGCGCTGCGCGTCTGTGTGTGTGTCAGGCGCTGCGCGTCTGTGTGTGTCAGGCGCTGCGCGTCTGTGTGTGTCAGGCGCTGCGCGTCTGTGTGTGTCAGGCGCTGCGCGTCTGTGTGTGTCAGGCGCTGCGCGTCTGTGTGTGTCAGGCGCTGCGCGACTGTGTGTGTCAGGCGCTGCGTGTGAATGTGTGCGTGTGTGTCAGGTCCGTGTGAGTGTCAGGTGCTGCGTCTGGGGACGGCGGGGAGGGATGGACGGACACAGCAGGGAGGGCGGGGGGGATGGACGGACACAGCAGGGAGGGCGGCGGGGGGGATGGACGGACACAGCAGGGAGGGCGGGGGGGGGATGGACGGACACAGCAGGGAGGGCGGGGGGGATGGGAGGCCGGGGGGGGATGGACGGACACAGCAGGGAGGGCGGGGGGGATGGACGGACACAGCAGGGAGGGCGGGGGGGAAGGACGGACACAGCAGGGAGGGCGGGGGGGATGGGCGGACACAGCAGGGAGGGCGGGGGGGGGATGGACGGACACAGCAGGGAGGGCGGGGGGGATGGACGGACACATCAGGGAGGGCGGGGGGATGGACGGACACAGCAGGGAGGGCGGGGGAGGATGGACGGACACAGCAGGGAGAGCGGGGGGGGATAGACAGACACAGCAGGGAGGGCGGGGGGGGGTGGACGGACACAGCAGGGAGGGCGGGGGGGATGGACGGACACAGCAGGGAGGGCGGGGGGGGATGGACGGACACAGCAGGGAGGGCGGGGGGGGGATGGACGGACACAGCAGGGAGGGCGGGGGGGGGATGGACGGACACAGCAGGGAGGGCGGGGGGGATGGACGGAAACAGCAGGGAGGGCGGGGGGGATGGACGGAAACAGCAGGGAGGGCGGGGGGGGGGATGGACGGACACAGCAGGGAGGGCGGGGGGGGGGGATGGACGGACACAGCAGGGAGGGCGGGGGGGGATGGACGGACACAGCAGGGAGGGCGGGGGGGGATGGACGGACACAGCAGGGAGGGCGGGGGGGGATGGACGGACACAGCAGGGAGGGCGGGGGGGATGGACGGACACAGCAGGGAAGGCGGGGGGGATGGACGGACACAGCAGGGAGGGCGGGGGGGGTGGACGGACACAGCAGGGATATGGACGGACACAGCAGGGATATGGACGGACACAGCAGGGAGGGCGGGGGGGATGGACGGAAACAGCAGGGAGGGCGGGGGGGGATGGACGGAAACAGCAGGGAGGGCGGGGGGGGGGATGGACGGACACAGCAGGGAGGGCGGGGGGGGGATGGACGGACACAGCAGGGAGGGCGGGGGGGGATGGACGGACACAGCAGGGAGGGCGGGGGGGGATGGACGGACACAGCAGGGAGGGCGGGGGGGATGGACGGACACAGCAGGGAAGGCGGGGGGGATGGACGGACACAGCAGGGAGGGCGGGGGGGGTGGACGGACACAGCAGGGATATGGACGGACACAGCAGGGATATGGACGGACACAGCAGGGAGGGCGGGGGGGATGGACGGACACAGCAGGGAGGGCGGGGGGGATGGGCGTACACAGCAGGGAGGGCGGGGGGGGATGGGCGGACACAGCAGGGAGGGCGGGGGGGTGGGCGGACACAGCAGGGAGGGCGGGGGGGTGGGCGGACACAGCAGGGAGGGCGGGGGGGATGGGCGTAGACAGCAGGGAGGGCGGGGGGGATGGGCGTAGACAGCAGGGAGGGCGGGGGGGGATGTGCGTAGACAGCAGGGAGGGCGGGGGGGATGGGCGTAGACAGCAGGGAGGGCGGGGGGGGATGGGCGTAGACAGCAGGGAGGGCGGGGGGGGATGGGCGTAGACAGCAGGGAGGGCGGGGGGGGATGGGCGTAGACAGCAGGGAGGGCGGGGGGGATGGGCGTAGACAGCAGGGAGGGCATAGACAGCAGGGAGGGCGGGGGGGGTGGGCGTAGACAGCAGGGAGGGCGGGGGGGATGGGCGTAGACAGCAGGGAGGGCGGGGGGGGATGGGCGTAGACAGCAGGGAGGGCGGGGGGGATGGGCGCAGACAGCAGGGAGGGCGGGGGGGGGTGGGCGTAGACAGCAGGGAGGGCGGGGGGGGATGGGCGTAGACAGCAGGGAGGGCGTAGACAGCAGGGAGGGCGGGAGGGGTGGGCGTAGACAGCAGGGAGGGCGGGGGGGGATGGGCGTAGACAGCAGGGAGGGCGGGGGGGGATGGGCGTAGACAGCAGGGAGGGCGGGGGGGGGATGGGCGTAGACAGCAGGGAGGGCGGGGGGGGATGGGCGTAGACAGCAGGGAGGGCGGGGGGGGATGGGCGTAGACAGCAGGGAGGGCGGGGGGGGATGGGCGTAGACAGCAGGGAGGGCGGGGGGGGGATGGGCGTAGACAGCAGGGAGGGCGGGGGGGGGATGGGCGTAGACAGCAGGGAGGGCGGGGGGGGATGGGCGTAGACAGCAGGGAGGGCGGGGGGGGATGGGCGTAGACAGCAGGGAGGGCGGGGGGGGGGATGGGCGTAGACAGCAGGGAGGGCGGGGGGGATGGGCGTAGACAGCAGGGAGGGCGGGGGGGGATGGGCGTAGACAGCAGGGAGGGCGGGGGGGATGGGCGTAGACAGCAGGGAGGGCATAGACAGCAGGGAGGGCGGGGGGGTGGGCGTAGACAGCAGGGAGGGCGGGGGGGATGGGCGTAGACAGCAGGGAGGGCGGGGGGGGATGGGCGTAGACAGCAGGGAGGGCGGGGGGGGATGGGCGTAGACAGCAGGGAGGGCGGGGGGGATGGGCGTAGACAGCAGGGAGGGCGGGGGGGGATGGGCGTAGACAGCAGGGAGGGCGGGGGGGATGGGCGTAGACAGCAGGGAGGGCGTAGACAGCAGGGAGGGCGGGGGGGGTGGGCGTAGACAGCAGGGAAGGCGGGGGGGGATGGGCGTAGACAGCAGGGAGGGCGGGGGGGGATGGGCGTAGACAGCAGGGAGGGCGGGGGGGGGGATGGGCGTAGACAGCAGGGAGGGCGGGGGGGGATGGGCGTAGACAGCAGGGAGGGCGGGGGGGGGGATGGGCGTAGACAGCAGGGAGGGCGGGGGGGGGATGGGCGTAGACAGCAGGGAGGGCGGGGGGGGATGGGCGTAGACAGCAGGGAGGGCGGGGGGGGATGGGCATAGACAGCAGGGAGGGCGGAGGACGGACACGGCAGGACGGACACAGCAGGGCAGGCGGGGGACGGACACAGCAGGGCGGGCGGGCAGGCGGGGGACGGACACAGCAGGGCGGCCGGGCGGACACAGCAGGGCGGCCGGGCGGACACAGCAGGGCGGCCGGGCGGACACAGCAGGGCGGCCGGGCGGGCGGACACAGCAGGGCGGCCGGGCGGGCGGACACAGCAGGGCGGGCGGGAGAAGTATAAGAAAAATAAGAAAGGATGGCATACATCCTGCCGGCTTCCTCCGAGCTGCGGCTATCTCCTCCCGCTGACACTCCTGAAGGGGACCCGGCTTCTGCTCCGTCGTTCTCCTCCCCCAGTAAGGCTCCCTCCATCGCTCACGTCCCGCGATCTCCTCCGGGTCTTGTAGAGGCTCCCTCCTTCTCGTCCTCCCCGCCGCCTGCAGCTGTCCTCGTCATGCACGAGACACTGCTTCCCGCGCTCTCCTCGTGCACAACTTGACAAGCTCATCTATGTTCACCCCCTGCTGGCGGCCACTGCGCAGGCGCAACAAATTGAAAAGCCCTCTCTTTAAAATGGGGCATATTTTACTTAATTAAAAAAAAACTATAACTTTTTCAAAAACCACAACCCCAAAAGGCACTACACTGGGACATACTCTGTCTAATAAAACAAACCCCAAGTCTTTCTTTGTCCTCTACCCTGAGTTATGCCTTCCCAAAAAAATCCTCATTCACTCTATAGGAAAACCATGTCAAAAAGCCACAGAGGGAGTGGCAGAAAAAAACTGACAGTTGGAACTTTAGCTTACTCTCAATTCCTCATTTTTTATTATTTTGCCCTGAAATTTGGCATGCACCAGCGGGTGACGATTCTACACGTCCATGCCAAATTTCAGCTCGGTACGTCCAATCAGTTTTGAGGTGTAGCCCCTCAAACACCATGCCCCCATCTCAGAAGTTCCCTATGGGAGAATTCCGTTTGTTCGATTCAGCCTTAATATAAGGGCACGACCGTGCCCTTATAATATATATATACACAGAAAAAATATGTATATTTCAATTTCCTAGAGTATGCAAACAAGCAATTCTTACAGGATCCTGACAGTCGTGATCCCAGCAGTTTAAATACTAGAGATGAGCGGGTTCGGTTTCTCTGAATCCGAACCCGCCAGAACTTCATGTTTTTTTTCACGGGTCCGAGCGACTCGGATCTTCCCGCCTTGCTCGGTTAACCCGAGCGCGCCCGAACGTCATCATGACGCTGTCGGATTCTCGCGAGGCTCGGATTCTATCGCGAGACTCGGATTCTATATAAGGAGCCGCGCGTCGCCGCCATTTTCACACGTGCATTGAGATTGATAGGGAGAGGACGTGGCTGGCATCCTCTCCGTTTAGACACTTGATTTACTAATTTTGGGGAGCATTAGGAGTACTCAGTAGTGTACAGTGCAGAGTTTTGCTGATAGTGACCAGTGACCACCACTTTTATTTATAATCCGTTCTCTGCCTGAAAAAAGCGATACACAGCACACAGTGACTCAGTCACATACCATATCTGTGTGCACTGCTCAGGCTCAGGCCAGTGTGCTGCATCATCTATTATCTATATATAATATTATATATATCTGTCTGACTGCTCAGCTCACACAGCTTATAATTGTGGGGGGGACTGGGGAGCACTACTGCAGTGCCAGTTATAGGTTATAGCAGGAGCCAGGAGTACATAATATATTATATAGTGAGTGACCACCAGACACACAGTGCAGTTTATTTAATATATCCGTTCTCTGCCTGAAAAAAGCGATACACACAGTGACTCAGTCAGTCACATACCATATCTGTGTGCACTGCTCAGGCTCAGGCCAGTGTGCTGCATCATCTATTATCTATATATAATATTATATATATCTGTCTGACTGCTCAGCTCACACAGCTTATAATTGTGGGGGAGACTGGGGAGCACTACTGCAGTGCCAGTTATAGGTTATAGCAGGAGCCAGGAGTACATAATATATTATATAGTGAGTGACCACCAGACACACAGTGCAGTTTATTTAATATATCCGTTCTCTGCCTGAAAAAAGCGATACACACAGTGACTCAGTCAGTCACATACCATATCTGTGTGCACTGCTCAGGCTCAGGCCAGTGTGCTGCATCATCTATATATATTATATATCTGTCTGACTGCTCAGCTCACACAGCTTATAATTGTGGGGGAGACTGGGGAGCACTACTGCAGTGCCAGTTATAGGTTATAGCAGGAGCCAGGAGTACATAATATTATATTAAAATTAAACAGTGCACACTTTTGCTGCAGGAGTGCCACTGCCAGTGTGACTAGTGACCAGTGACCTGACCACCAGTATATAATATTAGTAGTATACTATCTCTTTATCAACCAGTCTATATTAGCAGCAGACACAGTACAGTGCGGTAGTTCACGGCTGTGGCTACCTCTGTGTCGGCACTCGGCAGCCCGTCCATAATTGTATATACCACCTAACCGTGGTTTTTTTTTCTTTCTTTATACATACATACTAGTTACGAGTATACTATCTCTTTATCAACCAGTCTATATATTAGCAGCAGACACAGTACAGTGCGGTAGTTCACGGCTGTGGCTACCTCTGTGTCGGCACTCGGCAGCCCGTCCATAATTGTATATACCACCTAACCGTGGTTTTTTTTTCTTTCTTTATACATACATACTAGTTACGAGTATACTATCTCTTTATCAACCAGTCTATATATTAGCAGCAGACACAGTACAGTGCGGTAGTTCACGGCTGTGGCTACCTCTGTGTCGGCACTCGGCAGCCCGTCCATAATTGTATAT
Organism: Pseudophryne corroboree; assembly: GCF_028390025.1. Lineage (NCBI taxonomy): Eukaryota > Metazoa > Chordata > Amphibia > Anura > Myobatrachidae > Pseudophryne > Pseudophryne corroboree. The sequence continues at coordinate 6,831,314 of NC_086444.1, forward strand.
ACCACCTAACCGTGGTTTTTTTTTCTTTCTTTATACATACATACTAGTTACGAGTATACTATCTCTTTATCAACCAGTCTATATTAGCAGCAGACACAGTACAGTGCGGTAGTTCACGGCTGTGGCTACCTCTGTGTCGGCACTCGGCAGCCCGTCCATAATTGTATATACCACCTAACCGTGGTTTTTTTTTCTTTCTTTATACATACATACTAGTTACGAGTATACTATCTCTTTATCAACCAGTCTATATATTAGCAGCAGACACAGTACAGTGCGGTACTTCACGGCTGTGGCTACCTCTGTGTCGGCACTCGGCAGCCCGTCCATAATTGTATATACCACCTAACCGTGGTTTTTTTTTCTTTCTTTATACATACATACTAGTTACGAGTATACTATCTCTTTATCAACCAGTCTATATATTAGCAGCAGACACAGTACAGTGCGGTAGTTCACGGCTGTGACTACCTCTGTGTCGGCACTCGGCAGCCCGTCCATAATTGTATATACCACCTAACCGTGGGTTTTTTTTCTTTCTTTATACATACATACTAGTTACGAGTATACTATCTCTTTATCAACCAGGCTATATATTAGCAGCAGACACAGTACAGTGCGGTAGTTCACGGCTGTGGCTACCTCTGTGTCGGCACTCGGCAGCCCGTCCATAATTGTATATACCACCTAACCGTGGTTTTTTTTTCTTTCTTTATACATACATACTAGTTACGAGTATACTATCTCTTTATCAACCAGTCTATATATTAGCAGCAGACACAGTACAGTGCGGTAGTTCACGGCTGTGGCTACCTCTGTGTCGGCACTCGGCAGCCCGTCCATAATTGTATATACCACCTAACCGTGGTTTTTTTTTCTTTCTTTATACATACATACTAGTTACGAGTATACTATCTCTTTATCAACCAGTCTATATATTAGCAGCAGACACAGTACAGTGCGGTAGTTCACGGCTGTGGCTACCTCTGTGTCGGCACTCGGCAGCCCGTCCATAATTGTATACTAGTATCCAATCCATCCATCTCCATTGTTTACCTGAGGTGCCTTTTAGTTGTGCCTATTAAAATATGGAGAACAAAAATGTTGAGGTTCCAAAATTAGGGAAAGATCAAGATCCACTTCCACCTCGTGCTGAAGCTGCTGCCACTAGTCATGGCCGAGACGATGAAATGCCAGCAACGTCGTCTGCCAAGGCCGATGCCCAATGGCATAGTACAGAGCATGTCAAAACCAAAACACCAAATATCAGTAAAAAAAGGACTCCAAAACCTAAAATAAAATTGTCGGAGGAGAAGCGTAAACTTGCCAATATGCCATTTACCACACGGAGTGGCAAGGAACGGCTGAGGCCCTGGCCTATGTTCATGGCTAGTGGTTCAGCTTCACATGAGGATGGAAGCACTCAGCCTCTCGCTAGAAAACTGAAAAGACTCAAGCTGGCAAAAGGCAAAGCACCGCAAAGAACTGTGCGTTCTTTGAAATCCCAAATCCACAAGGAGAGTCCAATTGTGTCGGTTGCGATGCCTGACCTTCCCAACACTGGACGTGAAGAGCATGCGCCTTCCACCATTTGCACGCCCCCTGCAAGTGCTGGAAGGAGCACCCGCAGTCCAGTTCCTGATAGTCAGATTGAAGATGTCAGTGTTGAAGTACACCAGGATGAGGAGGATATGGGTGTTGCTGGCGCTGGGGAGGAAATTGACCAGGAGGATTCTGATGGTGAGGTGGTTTGTTTAAGTCAGGCACCCGGGGAGACACCTGTTGTCCGTGGGAGGAATATGGCCGTTGACATGCCAGGTGAAAATACCAAAAAAATCAGCTCTTCGGTGTGGAGGTATTTCACCAGAAATGCGGACAACAGGTGTCAAGCCGTGTGTTCCCTTTGTCAAGCTGTAATAAGTAGGGGTAAGGACGTTAACCACCTCGGAACATCCTCCCTTATACGTCACCTGCAGCGCATTCATAATAAGTCAGTGACAAGTTCAAAAACTTTGGGTGACAGCGGAAGCAGTCCACTGACCAGTAAATCCCTTCCTCTTGTAACCAAGCTCACGCAAACCACCCCACCAACTCCCTCAGTGTCAATTTCCTCCTTCCCCAGGAATGCCAATAGTCCTGCAGGCCATGTCACTGGCAATTCTGACGAGTCCTCTCCTGCCTGGGATTCCTCCGATGCATCCTTGCGTGTAACGCCTACTGCTGCTGGCGCTGCTGTTGTTGCCGCTGGGAGTCGATGGTCATCCCAGAGGGGAAGTCGTAAGCCCACTTGTACTACTTCCAGTAAGCAATTGACTGTTCAACAGTCCTTTGCGAGGAAGATGAAATATCACAGCAGTCATCCTACTGCAAAGCGGATAACTGAGGCCTTGGCATCCTGGGTGGTGAGAAACGTGGTTCCGGTATCCATCATTACTGCAGAGCCAACTAGAGACTTGTTGGAGGTACTGTGTCCCCGGTACCAAATACCATCTAGGTTCCATTTCTCTAGGCAGGCGATACCGAAAATGTACACAGACCTCAGAAAAAGAGTCACCAGTGTCCTAAAAAATGCAGCTGTACCCAATGTCCACTTAACCACGGACATGTGGACAAGTGGAGCAGGGCAGGGTCAGGACTATATGACTGTGACAGCCCACCGGGTAGATGTATGGACTCCCGCCGCAAGAACAGCAGCGGCGGCACCAGTAGCAGCATCTCGCAAACGCCAACTCTTTCCTAGGCAGGCTACGCTTTGTCTCACCGCTTTCCAGAATACGCACACAGCTGAAAACCTCTTACGGCAACTGAGGAAGATCATCGCGGAATGGCTTACCCCAATTGGACTCTCCTGTGGATTTGTGGCATCGGACAACGCCAGCAATATTGTGTGTGCATTAAATCTGGGCCAATTCCAGCACGTCCCATGTTTTGCACATACCTTGAATTTGGTGGTGCAGAATTTTTTAAAAAACGACAGGGGCGTGCAAGAGATGCTGTCGGTGGCCAGAAGAATTGCGGGACACTTTCGGCGTACAGGCACCACGTACAGAAAACTGGAGCACCACCAAAAACTACTGAACCTGCCCTGCCATCATCTGAAGCAAGAAGTGGTAACGAGGTGGAATTCAACCCTCTATATGCTTCAGAGGTTGGAGGAGCAGCAAAAGGCCATTCAAGCCTATACAATTGAGCACGATATAGTAGGTGGAATGCACCTGTCTCAAGTGCAGTGGAGAATGATTTCAACGTTGTGCAAGGTTCTGATGCCCTTTGAACTTGCCACACGTGAAGTCAGTTCAGACACTGCCAGCCTGAGTCAGGTCATTCCCCTCATCAGGCTTTTGCAGAAGAAGCTGGAGGCATTGAAGAAGGAGCTAAAAGGGAGCGATTCCGCTAGGCATGTGGGACTTGTGGATGCAGCCCTTAATTCGCTTAACAAGGATTCACGGGTGGTCAATCTGTTGAAATCAGAGCACTACATTTTGGCCACCGTGCTCGATCCTAGATTTAAAGCCTACCTTGGATCTCTCTTTCCGGCAGACACAGGTCTGCTGGGGTTGAAAGACCTGCTGGTGACAAAATTGTCAAGTCAAGCGGAACGCGACCTGTCAACATCTCCTCCTTCACATTCTCCCGCAACTGGGGGTGCGAGGAAAAGGCTCAGAATTCCGAGCCCACCCGCTGGCGGTGATGCAGGGCAGTCTGGAGCGACTGCTGATGCTGACATCTGGTCCGGACTGAAGGACCTGACAACGATTACGGACATGTCGTCTACTGTCACTGCATATGATTCTCTCAACATTGATAGAATGGTGGAGGATTATATGAGTGACCGCATCCAAGTAGGCACGTCACACAGTCCGTACTTATACTGGCAGGAAAAAGAGGCAATTTGGAGGCCCTTGCACAAACTGGCTTTATTCTACCTAAGTTGCCCTCCCACAAGTGTGTACTCCGAAAGAGTGTTTAGTGCCGCCGCTCACCTTGTCAGCAATCGGCGTACGAGGTTACATCCAGAAAATGTGGAGAAGATGATGTTCATTAAAATGAATTATAATCAATTCCTCCGCGGAGACATTGACCAGCAGCAATTGCCTCCACAAAGTACACAGGGAGCTGAGATGGTGGATTCCAGTGGGGACGAATTGATAATCTGTGAGGAGGGGGATGTACACGGTGATATATCGGAGGGTGAAGATGAGGTGGACATCTTGCCTCTGTAGAGCCAGTTTGTGCAAGGAGAGATTAATTGCTTCTTTTTTGGGGGGGGTCCAAACCAACCCGTCATATCAGTCACAGTTGTGTGGCAGACCCTGTCACTGAAATGATGGGTTGGTTAAAGTGTGCATGTCCTGTTTTGTTTATACAACATAAGGGTGGGTGGGAGGGCCCAAGGACAATTCCATCTTGCACCTCTTTTTTCTTTTCTTTTTCTTTGCATCATGTGCTGATTGGGGAGGGTTTTTTTGGAAGGGACATCCTGCGTGACACTGCAGTGCCACTCCTAGATGGGCCCGGTGTTTGTGTCGGCCACTAGGGTCGCTAATCTTACTCACACAGTCAGCTACCTCATTGCGCCTCTTTTTTTCTTTGCGTCATGTGCTGTTTGGGGAGGGTTTTTTGGAAGGGACATCCTGCGTGACACTGCAGTGCCACTCCTAGATGGGCCCGGTGTTTGTGTCGGCCACTAGGGTCGCTAATCTTACTCACACAGCTACCTCATTGCGCCTCTTTTTTTCTTTGCGTCATGTGCTGTTTGGGGAGGGTTTTTTGGAAGGGACATCCTGCGTGACACTGCAGTGCCACTCCTAGATGGGCCCGGTGTTTGTGTCGGCCACTAGGGTCGCTAATCTTACTCACACAGCTACCTCATTGCGCCTCTTTTTTTCTTTGCGTCATGTGCTGTTTGGGGAGGGTTTTTTGGAAGGGACATCCTGCGTGACACTGCAGTGCCACTCCTAGATGGGCCCGGTGTTTGTGTCGGCCACTAGGGTCGCTAATCTTACTCACACAGTCAGCTACCTCATTGCGCCTCTTTTTTTCTTTGCGTCATGTGCTGTTTGGGGAGGGTTTTTTGGAAGGGACATCCTGCGTGACACTGCAGTGCCACTCCTAGATGGGCCCGGTGTTTGTGTCGGCCACTAGGGTCGCTAATCTTACTCACACAGCTAACTCATTGCGCCTCTTTTTTTCTTTGCGTCATGTGCTGTTTGGGGAGGGTTTTTTGGAAGGGCCATCCTGCGTGACACTGCAGTGCCACTCCTAGATGGGCCCGGTGTTTGTGTCGGCCACTAGGGTCGCTAATCTTACTCACACAGCTACCTCATTGCGCCTCTTTTTTTCTTTGCGTCATGTGCTGTTTGGGGAGGGTTTTTTGGAAGGGCCATCCTGCGTGACACTGCAGTGCCACTCCTAGATGGGCCCGGTGTTTGTGTCGGCCACTAGGGTTGCTAATCTTACTCACACAGCTACCTCATTGCGCCTCTTTTTTTCTTTGCGTCATGTGCTGTTTGGGGAGGGTTTTTTGGAAGGGACATCCTGCGTGACACTGCAGTGCCACTCCTAGATGGGCCCGGTGTTTGTGTCGGCCACTAGGGTCGCTTATCTTACTCACACAGCGACCTCGGTGCAAATTTTAGGACTAAAAATAATATTGTGAGGTGTGAGGTATTCAGAATAGACTGAAAATGAGTGTAAATTATGGTTTTTGAGGTTAATAATACTTTGGGATCAAAATGACCCCCAAATTCTATGATTTAAGCTGTTTTTTAGTGTTTTTTGAAAAAAACACCCGAATCCAAAACACACCCGAATCCGACAAAAAAAATTCGGTGAGGTTTTGCCAAAACGCGTTCGAACCCAAAACACGGCCGCGGAACCGAACCCAAAACCAAAACACAAAACCCGAAAAATTTCAGGCGCTCATCTCTATTAAATACTGACATCGGAATCCAGGCATTGGGATCCCAAATGAGTGCCAAGCCGGTGGAGAGATAACCTGTGGAAGAATTGGGGGGATGTAGAGTTAGTCTGAGGTGAAGGTAGTTAAGTTTAAGCATCTTCGGGGAAGGTTAGGGTTAGGCTGCGTGGTGGGAGGGCTAGGATTAGGCTGTGGTAAGGGAGGGTTAGACTGTGGGGTGGGAGGGTTAGGTTTAGGCTGTGGTGAGAGAGGGTTAGGCTGCATGGTTGGAGGGTTAGGTTTAGGCCGTGGTAAGGAAGGGTTAGGCTGTGGTGAGGGAGGGTTAGACTGCGTGGTGGGAGGGTTAGGTTTTGGCTGTGGTAAGGGAGGGTTAGGCTGTGGGGTGGGAGGGTTAGGTTTAGACTGTGGAAAGGGTGGGTTAGGCGTGGTGGTGGTGGTAGGGTTAGGTTTAGGCTGTGGTGAGAGAGGGTTAGGCTGCGTGGTGGGAGGGTTAGGTTTAGGCTGTGGTAAGGTAGGGTTAGGCTGCGTGGTTGGTGGGTTAGGTTTAGGCTGTGGTAAGGGAGGGTTAGGCTGCGTGGTGGGAGGGTTAGGTTTAGGCTGTGGTAAGGGAGGGTTAGGCTGCGTGGTGGGAGGGTTAGGATTAGGCTGTGGTGAGGGAGGGTTAGACTGCGTGGTCGGAGGGTTAGGTTTTGGCTGTGGTAAGGGAGGGTTAGGCTGTGGGGTGGGAGGGTTAGGTTTAGGCTGTGGTGAGGGAGGGTTAGACTGCGTGGTGGGAGGGTTAGGTTTAGGCTGTGGTAAGGGAGGGTTAGGCTGTGGGGTGGGAGGGTTAGGTTTAGGCTGTGGTGAGAGAGGGTTAGGCTGCGTGGTGGGAGGGTTAGGTTTAGGCTGTGGTAAGGGAGGGTTAGGCTGTGGGGTTGGAGGGTTAGGTATAGGATGTGGTAAGGGAGGGTTAGGCTGTGGGGTGGGAGGATTAGGCTGTGTGGTGGGAAGGTTAGGTTTAGGCTGTGGAAAGGGAGGGTTAGGCTGCATGGTGGGAGGGTTTGGTTTAGGCTGTGATAAGGTAGGGTTAGGCTGCCAGGTGGGAGGGTTAGGATTAGGCTGTGGGGTTGGAGGGTTAGGTATAGGCTGTGGTGAGGGAGGGTTAGGCTGCTTGGTGGGAGGGTTAGGTTTAGGATGTGGTAAGGGAGGGTTAGGCTGTGGGGTGGGAGGATTAGGCTGTGTGGTGGGAAGGTTAGGTTTAGGCTGTGGAAAGGGAGGGTTAGGCTGCATGGTGGGAGGGTTTGGTTTAGGCTGTGATAAGGTAGGGTTAGGCTGCCTGGTGGGAGGGTTAGGATTAGGCTGTGGTAAGGGAGGGTTAGGCTGCGTGGTGGGAGGGTTAGGTTTAGGCTGTGGTAAGGGAGGGTTAGGCTGCATGGTGGGAGGGTTAGGTTTAGGCTGTAGTAAGGGAGGGTTAGGCTGCGTGGTGGGAGGGTTAGGTTTCGGCTGTGGTAAGGTAGGGTTAGGCAGCGTGGGGGGAGGGTTAGGTTTAGGCCGTGGTAAGGAAGGGTTAGGCTGCGTGGTGGGAGGGTTAGGTTTAGGATGTGGTGAGGGAGGGTTAGGCTGCGTGGTGGGAGGGTTAGGTTAAGGCTGTGGTGAGGGAGGGTTAGGCTGCATGGTAGGAGGGTTAGGTTTAGGCTGTGGTAAGGGAGGGTTAGGTTGCTTGGTGTGAGGTTTAGGTTTAGGCTGTGGTAAGGGAGGGTTAGGCTTTGTAGTGTGAGGGTTAGGTTTATACTGTGGAAAAGGTGGGTTAGGCGTGGTGGTGGTAGGGTTAGGTTTAGGCTGTGGTAAGGGAGGGTTAGGCTGCGTGGTGGGAGGGTTAGGTTTAGGCTGTGGAAAATGAGGGTTATGCTGCATGGTGGAAATGTTAGGTTTAGGCTTTGGTAAAGGAGGGTTAGACTGCGTGGTTGGAGGGTTAGGTTTAAGCTGTGGTAAAGGAGGGTTAGGCTGCGTTGTGGGGGGTTAGGTTTAGGCTGTAGTAAGGGAAGGTTAGGCTGCGTGGTGGGAGGGTTAGGTTTAGGCTCTGGAAAGAGAGGGTTAGGCTGCATGGTTGGAGGGTTAGGTTTAGGCTGTGGAAAGGGATGGTTAGGCTGCGTTGTGGGGGGTTAGGTTTAGGCTGTGGTAAGGGAGGGTTAGGCTGTGTAGTGGGAAGGTTAGGTTTAGGCTCTGGTAAGGGAGGGTTAGGCTGCGTGGTTGGAGGATTAGGATTAGGCTGTGGTAAGGGAGGGTTAGGCTAGGTGGTGGGAGAATTAGGTTTAGGCTGTGGTAAGGAAGGGTTAGGCTGCGTGGTGGGAGGGTTAGGTTTAGGCTGTAGCAAGGGAGGGTTAGGCTGCGTGGTGGGAGGGTTAGGTTTCGGCTGTGGTAAGGTAGGGTTAGGCTGCGTTGTGGGAGGGTTAGGTTTAGGCCGTGGTAAGGAAGGGTTAGGCTGCATGGTGGGAGGGATAGGTTTAGGATGTGGTGAGGGAGGGTTAGGCTGCGTGGTGGGAGGGTTAGGTTTAGGCTGTGGTGAGGGAGGGTTAGGTTGCTTGGTGTGAGGTTTAGGTTTAGGCTGTGGTAAGGGAGGGTTAGGCTTTGTAGTGGGAGGGTTAGGTTTAGACTGTGGAAAAGGAGGGTTACGCTGTGTTGTGGGAGGGTTAGGTTTAGGGGGTGGTTAGGGTGGGTTGGGCTGTGTGGTTGGAGGGTTAGGTTTAGGCTGTGGTAAGGGAGGGTTAGGTTGTGTGGTGGGAGGGTTAGGTTTAGGCTGTGGTAAGGGAGGGTTAGGCTGCATGGTGGGAAGGTTAGGTTTAGGTTGTGGTAAAGTAGGGATAGGCTGCATGGTGGAAATGTTAGGTTTAGGCTGTGGTAAAGGAGGGTTAGACTGCGTGGTTGGAGGGTTAGGTTTGAGCTGTGGTAAAGGAGGGTTAGGCTGCGTTGTGGGGGGTTAGGTTTAGGCTGTAGTAATGGAGGGTTAGGCTGCGTGGTGGGAGGGTTAGGTTTAGGCTCTGGTAAGGGAGGGTTAGGCTGCATGGTTGGAGGGTTAGGTTTAGGCTTTGGAAAGGGATGGTTAGGCTGCGTTGTGGGGGGTTAGGTTTAGGCTGTGGTAAGGGAGGGTTAGGCTGTGTGGTGGGAAGGTTAGGTTTAGGCTCTGGTAAGGGAGGGTTAGGCTGCGTTGTGGGAGGGTTAGGTTTAGGCTGTGGTAAGGGAGGGTTAGGCTGCGTGGTGGGAGGGTTAGGTTTAGGCTGTGGTAAGGGAGGGTTAGGCTGTGTGGTGGGAAGCTTAGGTTTAGGCTGTGGTAAGGGAGGGTTAGGATGCGAGGTAGGTAGCTTAAGTTTAGGCTTTGGTAAGGGAGGGTTAGGTTTAGGTTTTGGTAAGGGAGGGTTAAGCGGTTAGAGGGAGAGGATTAGTATACTTACCTAACCCTTGTCGGGATTCTAATACCTGAGATGCTGCGGTCGACATTCTGACCATTCTGGTTCATTTAGCTGAGACACTGACCCTGCTCAGACAGACCTCTTATCCCTCTGCCAATGCTTCAGCCTGCTGGCCCTGCCACTCGGATGGCATCAAACTACATAGCATATGGGGCACAGGAACCACTAAGGGTTTTTACTAGAGATGAGCGGGTTCGGTTTCTCTGAATCCGAACCCGCCAGAACTTCATGTTTTTTTTCACGGGTCCGAGCGACTCGGATCTTCCCGCCTTGCTCGGTTAACCCGAGCGCGCCCGAACGTCATCATGACGCTGTCGGATTCTCGCGAGGCTCGGATTCTATCGCGAGACTCGGATTCTATATAAGGAGCCGCGCGTCGCCGCCATTTTCACACGTGCATTGAGATTGATAGGGAGAGGACGTGGCTGGCGTCCTCTCCATTTAGATTATAAGAGACTGAGAGAGATTTACTGGAGCTGACTAGGAGGAGTACTGTTACTGTAGAAGTGTAGAGACTGAGTGGAGAGAGTTTACTAGTGAGGACAGTGCAGTTTACTTTATAATCCGTTCTCTGCCTGAAAAAAGCGATACACAGCACACAGTGACTCAGTCACATACCATATCTGTGTGCACTGCTCAGGCTCAGGCCAGTGTGCTGCATCATCTATTATCTATATATATATTATATATATCTGTCTGACTGCTCAGCTCACACAGCTTATAATTGTGGGGGAGACTGGGGAGCACTACTGCAGTGCCAGTTATAGGTTATAGCAGGAGCCAGGAGTACATAATATATTATATAGTGAGTGACCACCAGACACACAGTGCAGTTTATTTAATATATCCGTTCTCTGCCTGAAAAAAGCGATACACACAGTGACTCAGTCAGTCACATACCATATCTGTGTGCACTGCTCAGGCTCAGGCCAGTGTGCTGCATCATCTATTATCTATATATAATATTATATATATCTGTCTGACTGCTCAGCTCACACAGCTTATAATTGTGGGGGAGACTGGGGAGCACTACTGCAGTGCCAGTTATAGGTTATAGCAGGAGCCAGGAGTACATAATATATTATATAGTGAGTGACCACCAGACACACAGTGCAGTTTATTTAATATATCCGTTCTCTGCCTGAAAAAAGCGATACACACAGTGACTCAGTCAGTCACATACCATATCTGTGTGCACTGCTCAGGCTCAGGCCAGTGTGCTGCATCATCTATTATCTATATATAATATTATATATATCTGTCTGACTGCTCAGCTCACACAGCTTATAATTGTGGGGGAGACTGGGGAGCACTACTGCAGTGCCAGTTATAGGTTATAGCAGGAGCCAGGAGTACATAATATATTATATAGTGAGTGACCACCAGACACACAGTGCAGTTTATTTAATATATCCGTTCTCTGCCTGAAAAAAGCGATACACACAGTGACTCAGTCAGTCACATACCATATCTGTGTGCACTGCTCAGGCTCAGGCCAGTGTGCTGCATCATCTATTATCTATATATAATATTATATATATATCTGTCTGACTGCTCAGCTCACACAGCTTATAATTGTGGGGGAGACTGGGGAGCACTACTGCAGTGCCAGTTATAGGTTATAGCAGGAGCCAGGAGTACATAATATATTATATAGTGAGTGACCACCAGACACACAGTGCAGTTTATTTAATATATCCGTTCTCTGCCTGAAAAAAGCGATACACACAGTGACTCAGTCAGTCACATACCATATCTGTGTGCACTGCTCAGGCTCAGGCCAGTGTGCTGCATCATCTATATATATTATATATCTGTCTGACTGCTCAGCTCACACAGCTTATAATTGTGGGGGAGACTGGGGAGCACTACTGCAGTGCCAGTTATAGGTTATAGCAGGAGCCAGGAGTACATATTATATTAAAATTAAACAGTGCACACTTTTGCTGCAGGAGTGCCACTGCCAGTGTGACTGACCAGTGACCTGACCACACTGACCACCAGTATAGTTAGTAGTATACTTATATTGTGATTGCCTGAAAAAGTTAAACACTCGTCGTGTGACTTCACTTGTGTGTTTTTTTTTTTTTATTCTATAAAAATAAAACTCATTCTGCTGACAGACAGTGTCCAGCAGGTCCGTCATTATATAATATATAATATATACCTGTCCGGCTGCAGTAGTGATATATATATATTTTTTATATCATTTATCATCCAGTCGCAGCAGACACAGTACGGTAGTTCACGGCTGTGGCTACCTCTGTGTCTCTGCACTCGGCAGGCAGTCCGTCCATAATTGTAATACCACCTAACCGTGGATTTTTTTCATTCTTCTTTATACATACATAGTTACATAGACATCTTCTCTTTATCAACCAGTCTATATTAGCTGCAGACACAGTACAGTACGGTAGTTCACGGCTGTGGCTACCTCTGTGTCTGCACTCGGCAGGCAGTCCGTCCATAATTGTATACCACCTAACCGTGGTTTTTTTTCATTCTTCTTTATACATACATAGTTACATAGACATCTTCTCTTTATCAACCAGTCTATATTAGCTGCAGACACAGTACAGTACGGTAGTTCACGGCTGTGGCTACCTCTGTGTCTGCACTCGGCAGGCAGTCCGTCCATAATTGTATACCACCTAACCGTGGATTTTTTTCAGTCTTCTTTATACATACATAGTTACATAGACATCTTCTATTTATCAACCAGTTTATATTAGCTGCAGACACAGTACAGTACGGTAGTTCACGGCTGTGGCTACCTCTGTGTCTGCAGTCGGCAGGCAGTCCATAATTGTATACTAGTATCCATCTCCATTGTTTACCTGAGGTGCCTTTTAGTTGTGCCTATTAAAATATGGAGAACAAAAATGTTGAGGTTCCAAAATTAGGGAAAGATCAAGATCCACTTCCACCTCGTGCTGAAGCTGCTGCCACTAGTCATGGCCGAGACGATGAAATGCCAGCAACGTCGTCTGCCAAGGCCGATGCCCAATGTCATAGTACAGAGCATGTCAAATCCAAAACACCAAATATCAGAAAAAAAAGGACTCCAAAACCTAAAATAAAATTGTCGGAGGAGAAGCGTAAACTTGCCAATATGCCATTTACCACACGGAGTGGCAAGGAACGGCTGAGGCCCTGGCCTATGTTCATGGCTAGTGGTTCAGCTTCACATGAGGATGGAAGCACTCAGCCTCTCGCTAGAAAAATGAAAAGACTCAAGCTGGCAAAAGCAGCACAGCAAAGAACTGTGCATTCTTCGAAATCCCAAATCCACAAGGAGAGTCCAATTGTGTCGGTTGCGATGCCTGACCTTCCCAACACTGGACGTGAAGAGCATGCACCTTCCACCATTTGCACGCCCCCTGCAAGTGCTGGAAGGAGCACCCGCAGTCCAGTTCCTGATAGTCAGATTGAAGATGTCAGTGTTGAAGTACACCAGGATGAGGAGGATATGGGTGTTGCTGGCGCTGGGGAGGAAATTGACCAGGAGGATTCTGATGGTGAGGTGGTTTGTTTAAGTCAGGCACCCGGGGAGACACCTGTTGTCCGTGGGAGGAATATGGCCGTTGACATGCCAGGTGAAAATACCAAAAAAATCAGCTCTTCGGTGTGGAGGTATTTCACCAGAAATGCGGACAACAGGTGTCAAGCCGTGTGTTCCCTTTGTCAAGCTGTAATAAGTAGGGGTAAGGACGTTAACCACCTCGGAACATCCTCCCTTATACGTCACCTGCAGCGCATTCATAATAAGTCAGTGACAAGTTCAAAAACTTTGGGTGACAGCGGAAGCAGTCCACTGACCAGTAAATCCCTTCCTCTTGTAACCAAGCTCACGCAAACCACCCCACCAACTCCCTCAGTGTCAATTTCCTCCTTCCCCAGGAATGCCAATAGTCCTGCAGGCCATGTCACTGGCAATTCTGACGAGTCCTCTCCTGCCTGGGATTCCTCCGATGCATCCTTGCGTGTAACGCCTACTGCTGCTGGCGCTGCTGTTGTTGCCACTGGGAGTCGATGGTCATCCCAGAGGGGAAGTCGTAAGCCCACTTGTACTACTTCCAGTAAGCAATTGACTGTTCAACAGTCCTTTGCGAGGAAGATGAAATATCACAGCAGTCATCCTACTGCAAAGCGGATAACTGAGGCCTTGGCATCCTGGGTGGTGAGAAACGTGGTTCCGGTATCCATCATTACTGCAGAGCCAACTAGAGACTTGTTGGAGGTACTGTGTCCCCGGTACCAAATACCATCTAGGTTCCATTTCTCTAGGCAGGCGATACCGAAAATGTACACAGACCTCAGAAAAAGAGTCACCAGTGTCCTAAAAAATGCAGCTGTACCCAATGTCCACTTAACCACGGACATGTGGACAAGTGGAGCAGGGCAGGGTCAGGACTATATGACTGTGACAGCCCACTGGGTAGATGTATGGACTCCCGCCGCAAGAACAGCAGCGGCGGCACCAGTAGCAGCATCTCGCAAACGCCAACTCTTTCCTAGGCAGGCTACGCTTTGTCTCACCGCTTTCCAGAATACGCACACAGCTGAAAACCTCTTACGGCAACTGAGGAAGATCATCGCGGAATGGCTTACCCCAATTGGACTCTCCTGTGGATTTGTGGCATCGGACAACGCCAGCAATATTGTGTGTGCATTAAATATGGGCAAATTCCAGCACGTCCCATGTTTTGCACATACCTTGAATTTGGTGGTGCAGAATTTTTTTAAAAACGACAGGGGCGTGCAAGAGATGCTGTCGGTGGCCAGAAAAATTGCGGGACACTTTCGGCGTACAGGCACCACGTACAGAAGACTGGAGCACCACCAAAAACTACTGAACCTGCCCTGCCATCATCTGAAGCAAGAAGTGGTAACGAGGTGGAATTCAACCCTCTATATGCTTCAGAGGTTGGAGGAGCAGCAAAAGGCCATTCAAGCCTATACAATTGAGCACGATATAGGAGGTGGAATGCACCTGTCTCAAGTGCAGTGGAGAATGATTTCAACGTTGTGCAAGGTTCTGATGCCCTTTGAACTTGCCACACGTGAAGTCAGTTCAGACACTGCCAGCCTGAGTCAGGTCATTCCCCTCATCAGGCTTTTGCAGAAGAAGCTGGAGACATTGAAGGAGGAGCTAACACGGAGCGATTCCGCTAGGCATGTGGGACTTGTGGATGCAGCCCTTAATTCGCTTAACAAGGATTCACGGGTGGTCAATCTGTTGAAATCAGAGCACTACATTTTGGCCACCGTGCTCGATCCTAGATTTAAAGCCTACCTTGGATCTCTCTTTCCGGCAGACACAAGTCTGCTGGGGTTGAAAGACCTGCTGGTGACAAAATTGTCAAGTCAAGCGGAACGCGACCTGTCAACATCTCCTCCTTCACATTCTCCCGCAACTGGGGGTGCGAGGAAAAGGCTCAGAATTCCGAGCCCACCCGCTGGCGGTGATGCAGGGCAGTCTGGAGCGACTGCTGATGCTGACATCTGGTTCGGACTGAAGGACCTGACAACGATTACGGACATGTCGTCTACTGTCACTGCATATGATTCTCTCAACATTGATAGAATGGTGGAGGATTATATGAGTGACCGCATCCAAGTAGGCACGTCACACAGTCCGTACTTATACTGGCAGGAAAAAGAGGCAATTTGGAGGCCCTTGCACAAACTGGCTTTATTCTACCTAAGTTGCCCTCCCACAAGTGTGTACTCCGAAAGAGTGTTTAGTGCCGCCGCTCACCTTGTCAGCAATCGGCGTACGAGGTTACATCCAGAAAATGTGGAGAAGATGATGTTCATTAAAATGAATTATAATCAATTCCTCCGCGGAGACATTGACCAGCAGCAATTGCCTCCACAAAGTACACAGGGAGCTGAGATGGTGGATTCCAGTGGGGACGAATTGATAATCTGTGAGGAGGGGGATGTACACGGTGATATATCGGAGGGTGAAGATGAGGTGGACATCTTGCCTCTGTAGAGCCAGTTTGTGCAAGGAGAGATTAATTGCTTCTTTTTTGGGGGGGGTCCAAACCAACCCGTCATATCAGTCACAGTCGTGTGGCAGACCCTGTCACTGAAATGATGGGTTGGTTAAAGTGTGCATGTCCTGTTTTGTTTATACAACATAAGGGTGGGTGGGAGGGCCCAAGGACAATTCCATCTTGCACCTCTTTTTTCTTTTCTTTTTCTTTGCATCATGTGCTGATTGGGGAGGGTTTTTTGGAAGGGACATCCTGCGTGACACTGCAGTGCCACTCCTAGATGGGCCCGGTGTTTGTGTCGGCCACTAGGGTCGCTAATCTTACTCACACAGTCAGCTACCTCATTGCGCCTCTTTTTTTCTTTGCGTCATGTGCTGTTTGGGGAGGGTTTTTTGGAAGGGACATCCTGCGTGACACTGCAGTGCCACTCCTAGATGGGCCCGGTGTTTGTGTCGGCCACTAGGGTCGCTAATCTTACTCACACAGTCAGCTACCTCATTGCGCCTCTTTTTTTCTTTGCGTCATGTGCTGTTTGGGGAGGGTTTTTTGGAAGGGCCATCCTGCGTGACACTGCAGTGCCACTCCTAGATGGGCCCGGTGTTTGTGTCGGCCACTAGGGTCGCTAATCTTACTCACACAGCTACCTCATTGC
Source organism: Pseudophryne corroboree (assembly GCF_028390025.1). NCBI lineage: Eukaryota > Metazoa > Chordata > Amphibia > Anura > Myobatrachidae > Pseudophryne > Pseudophryne corroboree. The sequence continues at coordinate 6,847,337 of NC_086444.1, forward strand.
GCCTCTTTTTTTCTTTGCGTCATGTGCTGTTTGGGGAGGGTTTTTTGGAAGGGACATCCTGCGTGACACTGCAGTGCCACTCCTAGATGGGCCCGGTGTTTGTGTCGGCCACTAGGGTCGCTTATCTTACTCACACAGCGACCTCGGTGCAAATTTTAGGACTAAAAATAATATTGTGAGGTGTGAGGTATTCAGAATAGACTGAAAATGAGTGTAAATTATGGTTTTTGAGGTTAATAATACTTTGGGATCAAAATGACCCCCAAATTCTATGATTTAAGCTGTTTTTTAGTGTTTTTTGAAAAAAACACCCGAATCCAAAACACACCCGAATCCGACAAAAAAAATTCGGTGAGGTTTTGCCAAAACGCGTTCGAACCCAAAACACGGCCGCGGAACCGAACCCAAAACCAAAACACAAAACCCGAAAAATTTCAGGCGCTCATCTCTAGTTTTTACACCCTCCCCATTATATAAAGAGCATACGGTCTCACCTGGATGTCTTTCAGTATATACTGGGTTCATTCATCTGTTATTATATTGAGAGCTAATTTACAATGAGGAACTCCAAAAGCCTTCAGTGTGGCACCACAAGTAGGGCAGCCACCAGGGGGCGACTGTGGGAACTGGTGTCCTGGGCCCTGGAGAGCTGCACCAGGCTGTGAGACAAGAGCGGGCTGATGCACAGGGAAGACTTCTTAAAAGCCTTCCCTGCACATCAGCTCACTGAACCATTTCTGTAGGTCCACCTATGTGTAATATCACAATGTAGGACATCACATAGGGGTGGTGCCACTGAATCGTTTTTTTGTGGGATGGGGGCAGGGCCGTCTTTTCGTATGGGCTCAGTGTGCTCTTGCCCAAGGGCCCCAGGAGTATAAGGGCCCTAGGCTGATAGCTGAGGGTCCCCTCTTTCCAGGGGTACCAGATTTTTGAAAATCGGCCTTGGGGAACCAGAGTTATTCGACTTGAAAGTAGTGGTCCCCATCCAAGCCTGTTAATTGCTCTTCCCAGCCAGATATCTCGGGTTCTGTCTGACTTAGAGTTTTTCTGAAGGTATAATCTAAAAGCTGTGGCTCTCCTCTTTTGGTGGACACTGGCAGCTTGTCTCTTCTATGCCCAGGGCCAGGGATATCAGCCTTCCAGCAGCCGGTCCCTGCTCCAGCTCCACACGCCTAATATGCAGTTTTAGATTTTTATTAGTGAATTGCTCTGGCTCCTTCTCTGATGCCCAAGTCCCCAGTACTTTCTGACAGGTGGGACACTAGTTTTTTTTATCCCATTCAAAGCTAAGAAATACATTTTCAGGAACTTGAGATATCTGCAGTCAAGCAAGCTGCCCTCCCACCAGAAATTGATAAATATTAAGCCTACTCCACTATCCACCCCTCCCCTACGTATTAAACACCCTCTACCACCCTGGAAGTCATGTATTAGGGCTTCTTCATTCAGCCCAATGCCCCATTCTACAGTTTAGCCCCATCTGTGCAGTAATGGAGTAATTAGCAGAAATTACTGCTCCAGGTCCTACATGCTGACTGGAAGCTAGAACACCCCCTACCGCCCGCGGGTCATCAAAGCTGCCACTGATAGCACCCCCCACCCCTACCGCTGAAGGATGGGTAGGGGCCCAGTGCATTGCTGTGCCCAGGGGCCTACACTGCTGTTAAGATGGCCCTGGATGAGGGGGCCCTGACTCTTTTGTCAGTCCCAGTCCACACCATTTCTGTTGGCAGCCCTGACCACAAGCACCAGCACTCCCTTCCAGTTACTGATCCCATATATGCCTCTCACACAGTTACACAAAGAGTGTAGTTATATACCTGGGAGTGTAGTTATATATACCGTGCCGGGCAGGGAGCAATGCTGTCACAGCATTACATAACGTCTATATTTCCCCAGGATACAAAACCAGACGTGTCATTAGCCGTCATTGGCACAAACATACCAGCTGATATAGCGGATGAATAAGAAGATACGGACCGAGCTTTCTTCTTATATAAAGGATACAATAATGTGAATGTTAATTGAATAAAATGTTTCCAAATACAGTCTCTATATTGAATACACAGCCTCCGTCATCGCCCACCATCCGCATCAATCTCCCCAAATACACTGCAATAATTACACATACAAATGCAGAGCCGGATTAAGGCTACGGGGGGCCGGTGGACTTCAGACAAGGGGGCCCCTATTAAAGAGACAGGCAGGTGAATTTCTTTTTTATATATATATATATATATTAGAATATAAGTACTCTGTAGAAAGGAAGAGGGGGCACAGTGTAGATTTACACTAATTTACAAGTTCATTGAGTGTCTATATGCTTGCACTTAAAGGAGGGCACCCCACACTGGCATATCTATAATTGGTACGGTGAACACGTCCCCTGAGTCCAGAGGGGGCCCACACCGCACACACTGCACCCATTTTTTCTATACTTACCTTTCCGACGTCCATCGGTGAGGTGTGTGGGCCCCCTCCTCTCCCGTAGCTGTCGCACTGCTGCTAGCGCACTGACCACTAGAGACTCTGGCAGGCAACAGGTGAGGAGGGGGCCCACACACGAAGTCTGCACACGGGTCCCCTCCTCTCTAGAAACGCCGCTGGCACCCCAGCGTAATACAGTTTATTTTCCATAGTGCCAAGCTTCGCCAACATAGATACTTATAGATATACTGTTTATACCAATATAATATTTACAACCACACGACCCAGTGACTTTACTTTAATTGATAAATTAAAAGCTACATACTGCCTTATGTTTTTCTTTGATGCTGTCAAAGATAGAGAGCCGGATCTACTAAGCGGAAAATGCGGTAAACTCCCTGTTTACCGCATTTTCCTGATGTACTAACCCCCGGCCGGCAGGTCAGCGCCGCGGCGGAGTACGCCAGCTTTAGCTGGCGATAGTCCATAGAAGCCTATGGGCTTCTCTCCGCGGCGCTGTGTGAGGGAGCCGATCGGATCCCTCCCAGCATGCCCTGTGGACGCCCCCGTCACCCCGCGCATACGCAGACTGACTCCTTGGGCCAAAACCCGGAAGTCAGGCTGCCGCTGTACATCGCGGAGGACAGCTCTTATCGGAAGAGCTGTCCTCCGCAATGCTGATCGCATATGTTAGTACATATGCGATCAGCATCGTGGCGCAGGGCAGCATTGGGCGTCGATTTACATTAGTACATCCCGCCCAGACCGTAAAACAGTGTCAGAAGAGCACTGCAGTCTGCCTGCACCTGAACGTTTCTTTCTCTTGGAGTCCTGACATATCTTCACCATAATGCCCCTTACATATTATGCACAGCACCATAATGCCCCTTACATATTATGCACAGCACCGTAATGTCCCTTACAGATTATGCACAGCCCTGTAATGCCCCTTACATATTATGCACAGCACCATAATGCCCCTTACATATTATGCACAGCCCCGTAATGCCCTTACAGATTATGCACAGCACCATAATGCCCCTTACACATTATACACAGCATCGTAATGCCCATAACACATTATGCACAGCACCGTAATGTCCCTTACAGATTATGCACAGCCCTGTAATGCCCCTTACATATTATGCACAGCACCATAATGCCCCTTACACATTATGCACAGCACCATAATGCCCCTTACACATTATGCACAGCACCATAATGCCCCTTACACATTATGCACAGCACCGTTATGCCCGTAACACATTATGCCCAGCACTGTAATGCCCGTAACACATTATGCACAGCACCGTAATGCCCGTAACACATTATGCACAGAACCGTAATGCCCCTTACAGATTATGCACAGCCCTGTAATGCCCCTTACATATTATGCACAGCACCGTAATGTCCCTTACAGATTATGCACAGCCCTGTAATGCCCCTTACATATTATGCACAGCACCATAATGCCCCTTACATATTATGCACAGCCCCGTAATGCCCTTACAGATTATGCACAGCACCATAATGCCCCTTACACATTATACACAGCATCGTAATGCCCATAACACATTATGCACAGCACCGTAATGTCCCTTACAGATTATGCACAGCCCTGTAATGCCCCTTACATATTATGCACAGCACCATAATGCCCCTTACACATTATGCACAGCACCATAATGCCCCTTACACATTATGCACAGCACCATAATGCCCCTTACACATTATGCACAGCACCGTTATGCCCGTAACACATTATGCCCAGCACTGTAATGCCCGTAACACATTATGCACAGCACCGTTATGCCCGTAACACATTATGCCCAGCACTGTAATGCCCGTAACACATTATGCACAGCACCATAATGCCCCTTACACATTATGCACAGCACCGTTATGCCCGTAACACATTATGCCCAGCACTGTAATGCCCGTAACACATTATGCACAGCACCGTAATGCCCGTAACACATTATGCACAGCACTGTAATGCCCCTTACATATTATGCACAGCAGCGTAATGCCCCTTACATATTATGCACAGCAGCGTAATGCCCCTTACATATTATGCACAGCAGCGTAATGCCCCTTACATATTATGCACAGCACCGTAATGCCCCTTACATATTATGCACAGCAGCGTAATGCCCCTTACATATTATGCACAGCAGCGTAATGCCCCTTACATATTATGCACAGCACCATAATACACCTTACACATTATGCACAGCACCATAATACACCTTACACATTATGCACAGCCCTGTAATGCCCCTTACACATAATGCACCATGTTACATGTAGCAGGATACATTTGCATTTTCCTGTAACAACCCATGATAGACTATCTAGAAAGTACAGAGATGCAGTCAGCCAGTGCTCAGCCAACCTCCGCCACCCCTCGCTCACCTCTTGTAGCAGCCCCTGTCCAGCTCCAGACAGCAGAGACTCCTGGAATGCACTGCACAGCTGCTTCTTTTAGTGTCATAGATCAGCCGCAGCACCAGACAGAAGCCCTGCTATAGGGCGCCGGCAGCAGTTAGAGAGGACGGAGCCAGGAGCACATCACCGCAGATCAGTAATAGAGATCCGATTCGTGGCGGGTAGCGGGGGGGTCCCTTTCACACTGGTGGGCCTGGGGTACTTACCCCCGGGGCCCCCCCTTTAATCCGGCTCTGTACAAATGTTACACAGAACAGAAATAATTTTACCCCTTGGGGAGGTATTTATCAAAGCTTGGAGATAGATAAAACTGTGAGAGATAAAGTACCAACCAACCAGCTTGTAACTGTCACTTTTCACATACAGCCTGTAAGATGTAAGGCAGGAGCTGATTGGCTGGTACTTTGGTGGTTATTCAGAATGGTTAGCAAACCAAAAAAGTTAGCAATTGGGTAACGCCATGCTGCACTGTAGGTGGGGCAGATGTAACATGTGCAGAGAGAGTTAGATTTGGGTGGGTTATATTGTTTATGTGCAGGGTAAATACTAGCTGCTTTATTTTTACACTGCAATTTAGATTTCAGTATGAAAACACCCCCCCAAATCTAACACTCTCTGCACATGTTACATCTGCCCCACATGCACTGCACATGTTACATCTGCTCCACCTGCACTGCACATGTTACTTTTGCCCCATCTGCAGGGGGTAATTCAGACCTGATCGCTGGGCAGTGATTTGTGCACAGCTGTGATCAGATACATAGTCGCCGCCCATAGGGGAGTGTATTTTAGCTGTGCAGTGTGCGATCACATGTGTAGCCGAGCGGTACATACAGATCTTGTGCAGTCTCTGAGTTGCCCAGGACTTACTCAGCCGCTGCCATCACTTCAGGCTGTTTGGGACAGGATTTGACATCAGGCACCCGCCCTGCAAACGCTTGGACACGCCTACGTATTCCCAGATACTCTCTGAAAAACGGTCAGTTGCCGCCCACAAACGCCCTCTTCCTGTCAATCTTCTTGCAAACGCCCGTGCGAATTAATCCTTTGCACAAACCCATCGCTGACCAGCTATCCACCTTGCAGCCATCCATTGCGCCTGCGCATTGTGGTGCATACGCATGCGCATTTCAGCTCTGATCACCCACTATGCGAAAACGCAGCCTAGCGATCGGGTCTGAATGATCTCCATGGTTATACCCAATTGCAAACTTTTTTGACTTGCTAACATCTCTGAATAACCCCATTTATCTCTCACAATTGTATCTGTCTCCGAGCTTTGATGAATACCCCCCCGTAGTGTTTATTTTTTATATTTTGCTGACTTCTATCATTTTCTCATCATTATTGAATAGAACATATACGGCACACATTAATGGAATATTCTGACAGTCTGCCCTCCATCATTCCCCCTCCTGGGTCTCACCCACACACAGAAACTCTCTCTGTGCTGTACCGAGACGCACGTTCACACATCACTGCCCCCGGGCTCAGGCGCCCTCAGTAACTGGTTTCTGCTTTTCTCTGCACTTCCTCTAATGATGCTCCCAGTATAACAGCTGGAGGTTACTGAGCACTCATGGCTGTGGTGTACGCTGATCTGAGGTTTGCCAGATCTTCCCACAAGACAGGTCAGTACCTAAGTGTGGCCGCTGGGAATGGTGACTGGGATTAGCTAATGGTGCTGGGTTTTCTGAGTGGGGAGATGGGGCGTCCTCACGGTGGGAATGTGCACAGTCTGGGGTCGTCGTACAGACCCGGGTAAGATTTGGGCTGTGAGAAGGACGCAGAAGGAACAAAGAGAATACTGCGTGGATGAATAAGCCTCAGGGAGACTGGACTGATTGCAAGGATCCGCTAAAAGGGCGGCGCACTCTCTCTCCTATTCCCGGCATCCGCCTGGGCACTGACTGAGGTGCGGACCAAATGTAATAAGCCCCAATTTCACAAAAGTGCTGATATTTGGGTGATTTTGCCTTGGGCTTTTAAAGCGGCAATTTTTCTGAACGCAATTGGTGCTTTAAATCCGGTTGCAAAATCACCCAAAAAATTCAGCACTTTCGCAGAACTGGGGCTTATTACATTTGGTCCGCCTCTGAGTCAGATGGACTCTATGCTGAGTCTCTATGCTGATGACACTCAAATCTATCTTTCCTCTCCAGACCTCTCCCCTGCTCTCCTCACTCCTATCTCCAGCTGTCTCTCTGCTACCTCTTCCTGGATGTCCCAGCGCTTTCTTACACCTAACATGTCTAAGACTGAGCTGATCATCTTCCCTTCCTCCCGCATAACCTCACCTCCTACAATCTCATTATCTATTGATGGCACTACTATCTCCTCTAGCCCCCAAGTGCGCTGTCTTGGAGTAATCCTTGACTCCTCCCTCTCCTTCAAACCACACATTCAGCACCTCTCACACACCTGCCGCTTCCATCTAAAAAATATTTCCAGGATCAGACCCTTTCTCACCCAGGATGCTACTAAGACTCTTATCCACTCACTGGTCATCTCCAGACTGGACTACTGTAATCTCCTCCTGACTGGCATTCCTGACACATACCTCTCTCCACTCCAATCTATCCTCAATGCTGCTGCCCGGCTCATCTCCCTCACCAGACGCACTACGTCCACCTCTCCTCTCTTACTAGACCTTCACTGGCTCCCCTTCCCTTTCAGAATCCATTTCAAGCTTCTCACACTCGCTTACAAAGCCCTCACCCACTCCTCGCCCATCTACATCTCTGATCTTATCTCCCTTTAATCTCCCACCCGTCCTCTTCGCTCTGCTAATGCACGCCGACTCTCCTGCCTACAGATTACTTCCTCCCACTCCTACCGCCAAGATTTTTCACGTGCTGCACCAATTCTCTTTCCCTACCTCTCCCCCTCAGACTCTCCACCTCTCTACAAAACTTCAAACGGGCTCTCAAGACCCACTTCTTCACCAAACCCTGCCAAATCTCATCCTAACCCTCTGTTCCACATTCTCTATGTATCCCATCTGTGTCACCCCTGTCTGTCTACCCCTCCCCTTTAGAATGTAAGCTCTCACGAGCAGGGCCCTCTTCCCTCATGTGCTTATCCTTTGTCTTACTTTAATAATCTTCAACTGTACCAACTCCAGCAGTCTTCTGCCACCTGATACTTATTCCAGTGTCATCTGCTGATGTAGCCATGTCTATATACCCTGTACTTGTCCTATACTGTCATCAGCTGCACCACATCCAGCAGTCTTCTGCCACCTGATACTTATTCCAGTGTCATCTGCTGATGTAGCCATGTCTATATACCCTGTACTTGTCCTATACTTTCATCACCTGCACCACATCCAGCAGTCTTCTGCCACCTGATACTTATTCCAGTGTCATCTGCTGATGTAGCTATGTCTATATACCCTGTACTTGTCCTATACTGTCATCACCTGCACCACATCCAGCAGTCTTCTGCCACCTGATACTTATTCCAGTGTCATCTGCTGATGTAGTTATGTCTATATACCCTGTACTTATCCTATACTGTCATCAGCTGCACCACATCCAGCAGTCTTCTGCCACCTGATACTTATTCCATTGTCATCTGCTGATGTAACTATGTCTATATACCCTGTACTTGTCCTATACTGTCATCAGCTGTACCACATCCAGCAGTCTTCTGCCACCTGATACTTATTCCAGTGTCATCTGCTGATGTAACTATGTCCATATACCCTGTACTTGTCCTATACTGTCATCACCTGCACCACATCCAGCAGTCTTCTGCCACCTGATACTTATTCCAGTGTCATCTGCTGATGTATCCATGTCTACATACCCTGTACTTGTCCTATATTGTCATCAGCTGCACCAAATCCAGCAGTCTTCTGCCACCTGATACTTATTCCAGTGTCATCTGCTGATGTAACTATGTCTATATACCCTGTACTTGTCCTATATTGTCATCAGCTGCACCACATCCAGCAGTCTTCTGCCACCTGATACTTATTCCAGTGTTATCTGCTGATGTAGCTATGTCTATATACCCTGTACTTGTCCTATATTGTCATCAGCTGCACCACATCCAGCAGTCTTCTGCCACCTGATACTTATTCCAGTGTCATCTGCTGATGCAACTATGTCTATATACCCTGTACTTGTCCTATACTGTCATCACCTGCACCACATCCAGCAGTCTTCTGCCACCTGATACTTATTCCAGTGTCATCTGCTGATGTAGCCATGTCTATATACCCTGTACTTGTCCTATACTTTCATCACCTGCACCACATCCAGCAGTCTTCTGCCACCTGATACTTATTCCAGTGTCATCTGCTGATGTAGCTATGTCTATATACCCTGTACTTATTCTATACTGTCATCAGCTGCACCACATCCAGCAGTCTTCTGCCACCTGATACTTATTCCAGTGTCATCTGCTGATGTAACTATGTCCATATACCCTGTACTTGTCCTATACTGTCATCACCTGCACCACATCCAGCAGTCTTCTGCCACCTGATACTTATTCCAGTGTCATCTGCTGATGTATCCATGTCTACATACCCTGTACTTGTCCTATATTGTCATCAGCTGCACCAAATCCAGCAGTCTTCTGCCACCTGATATTTATTCCAGTGTCATCTGCTGATGTAACTATGTCTATATACCCTGTACTTGTCCTATATTGTCATCAGCTGCACCACATCCAGCAGTCTTCTGCCACCTGATACTTATTCCAGTGTTATCTGCTGATGTAGCTATGTCTATATACCCTGTACTTGTCCTATATTGTCATCAGCTGCACCACATCCAGCTGTCTTCTGCCACCTGATACTTATTCCAGTGTCATCTGCTGATGTAACTATGTCTATATACCCTGTACTTGTCCTATACTGTCATCAGCTGCACCACATCCAGCAGTCTTCTGCCACCTGATACTTATTCCAGTGTCATCTGCTGATGTAACTATGTTTATTTACCCTGTACTTGTCCTATATTGTCATCACCTGCACCAAATCCATCAGTCTTCTGCCACCTGATACTTATTCCAGTGTCATCTGCTGATGTAACTAACTATGTCTATATACCCTGTACTTGTCCTATACTGTCATCAGCTGCACCACATCCAGCAGTCTTCTGCCACCTGATACTTATTCCAGTGTCATCTGCTGATGTAGCCATGTCTATATACCCTGTACTTGTCCTATACTTTCATCACCTGCACCACATCCAGCAGTCTTCTGCCACCTGATACTTATTCCAGTGTCATCTGCTGATGTAGCTATGTCTATATACCCTGTACTTATCCTATACTGTCATCAGCTGCACCACATCCAGCAGTCTTCTGCCACCTGATACTTATTCCAGTGTCATCTGCTGATGTAACTATGTCCATATACCCTGTACTTGTCCTATACTGTCATCACCTGCACCACATCCAGCAGTCTTCTGCCACCTGATACTTATTCCAGTGTCATCTGCTGATGTATCCATGTCTACATACCCTGTACTTGTCCTATATTGTCATCAGCTGCACCAAATCCAGCGGTCTTCTGCCACCTGATACTTATTCCAGTGTCATCTGCTGATGTAACTATGTCTATATACCCTGTACTTGTCCTATATTGTCATCAGCTGCACCACATCCAGCAGTCTTCTGCCACCTGATACTTATTCCAGTGTTATCTGCTGATGTAGCTATGTCTATATACCCTGTACTTGTCCTATATTGTCATCAGCTGCACCACATCCAGCAGTCTTCTGCCACCTGATACTTATTCCAGTGTCATCTGCTGATGTAACTATGTCTATATACCCTGTACTTGTCCTATACTGTCATCAGCTGCACCACATCCAGCAGTCTTCTGCCACCTGATACTTATTCCAGTGTCATCTGCTGATGTAACTAACTATGTCTATATACCCTGTACTTGTCCTATACTGTCATCAGCTGCACCACATCCAGCAGTCTTCTGCCACCTGATACTTATTCCAGTGTAATCTGCTGATGTAACTATGTTTATTTACCCTGTACTTGTCCTATACTGTCATCAACTGTAAGTTGCTGTTTTCCTGTTTGATTATTTGTTTATGTGCTCTGTAATTGCGTGCTGTGGAACCCTTGTGGCCCCATATAAATAAAGGATAATAATAATAATAATGGATGCAGGGATACTACCTACACCTAGCACTATCTACAGTATTACTCTTGGCCAGGGAAGGTTTCCCTCCTTTACATCAGTGGGTATTGCTGCAAATCAGGCCCTCTGTGGCGTGGACTCGGTTTGGGGAGACTGAACGGGGTCACTTTGTATGTTGTTGTAAGAACGCAGATTTATTTCCTTCTTTGAGCTAAAGAGCAGATTTGGGAAGGAATATGGACAGAAGTATATAAATGTGTGATGCACAGATAGTGTAGCGGTCAGCATTACTGCCTCACATCACTGAGGTCATGGGTTCAGTTCCCACCATGGCCTTAACTGTGTGGAGTTTGTATATTCTCCCCATAATTGTGTGGGTTTCCTCCGGGTACTCCGGTAACCTCCCACAATCCAAAAATATTCTGGTAGGGTAATTGTCTCCAAAAACGTATAACGGAGGTTATGTTTGAAAACACCCTTCTCATCTATTAGGTATGTCAGCCCAGGTGTCGGCAATGGGAACATAATGGGATGTTTGGGAACAGAGAGTTTTGATTGGGTTAATTGGGTCAGTAATGTCCTCTTCTCCAAGCATCTGCCCCCCACACGTTTACCATTAATATACCACCTGTGAGACCTCGGATACTGAGCGGAGTCAGATACATGAAATAACTGTAGTGTTTTGGGCACATGCCTTAGACAGGGAAATTCCTGATGGGCCACCTTCCAGCCTCCTGGGCATTGCTGGTGCATCTCCTCCTCTGCAGCGTGACCAAGGGGAGCTTACACGGCCAGTTCCAGGGGGAGGTGACTGGGCTGGTTCCGCACCCAGCGCTGCTCCCTACACTTACCTGTAACAATAGAACAAATCATTTCTGCAATTATAGGGATTTTCCTCCTACTGTAGGACACGACCCAACTAATGCATAACAATATGGCCCACTGGAGCTGTGGGCAGCGCCAGGTAACCAACTCCCTGACACAGTAGCTATCTGTCCTTGGTTTGGCCATGAAGAGACCATCCTCTCTACAGACACTACAGGTGACAGAGCAATCCAGCAACGGCAAATGGATAAACATTGGTACCCTTGGTATTTTTCCATTAATTGTTGAAAACTTTGAGAAGATCGTTCACAATGCCCCAAACATATAAATATTATTTTATTATTATTTAATATCCTGTTACTGTATATACTAACTACTGCTCAGTGGTAGTCCCATCTTGTACAGTCTGACAGTGCCCCCTGTAGTACCAAGTTATGGCATGGTCCCCTAGCCCTGGTCTCTGCCAGTCTGACAGTGCCCCCTGTAGTACTAAGTTATGGCATGGTCCCCTAGCCCTGGCCTCTCCCACTCTGGCAGTGCCCCCTGTAGTACCAAGCTATGGCATGGCCCCCTTAGTCCTGGTCTCTCCCAGTCTGACAGCGCCCCCTGTAGTACCAAGCTATGGCATGGTCCCCTATCCCTGGTCTCTCCCAGTCTGACAGTGCCCCCTGTAGTAGCCAGCTATGGCATGTTACCCTAGCCCTGGTCTCTGCCAGTCTGGCAGTGCCCCCTGTAGTACCAAGTTATGGCATGGTCCCCTAGCCCTGGTCTCTGCCAGTCTGGCAGTGCCCCTTGTAGTAGTCAGCTATGGCATGGCCCCCTAGTCCTGGCCTCTCCCAGTCTGGCAGTGCCCCCTGTAGTACCAAGCTATGGCATGGCCCCTTAGTCCTGGCCTCTCCCAGTCTGGCAGTGCCACCTGTAGTACCAAGCTATGGCATGGCCCCCTAGTCCTGGTCTCTGCCAGTCTGACAGTGCTTATGTAGTACCAAGCTATGGCATGGCCCCCTAGCCCTGGTCTATCCCAGTCTGGCAGTGCCCCTGTAGTAGCCACCCATGGCATGCCCCCCTAGCCCTGGTCTCTCCCAGTCTGACAGTGCCCCCTGTAGTAGCCAGCTATGGCATGGTCCCCTAGCCCTGGTCTCTCCCAGTCTGACAGTGCCCCCTGTAGTAGCCAGCTATGGCATGGTCCCCTAGCCCTGGTCTCTGCCAGTCTGACAGTGCCCCCTGTAGTAGCCAGCTATGGCATGGTCCCCTAGCCCTGGTCTCTCCCAGTCTGACAGTGCCCCCTGTAGTAGCCATCTATGGCATGGTCCCCTAGCCCAGGTCTCTTCGAGTCTGGCAGCGCCCCCTGTAGTATCCAGCTATGGCATGCCCCCCTAGCCCTGGTCTCTGCCAGTCTGACAGTGCCCACTGTAGTAACAAGCTATGGCATTTTCCCCTAGCCCTGGTCTCTGCCAGTCTGACAGTGCCCACTGTAGTAACAAGCTATGGCATGCTCCCCTAGCCCTGGTCTCTGCCAGTCTGACAGCGCCCCCTGTAGAAGCCAACTATGGCATGGTCCCCTAGCCCTGGTCTCTCCCAGTCTGACAGTGCCCCTGTAGTATCCAGCTATGGCATGTTCCCCTAGCCCTGGTCTCTGCCAGTCTGGCAGTGCCCCCTGTAGTACCAAGCTATGGCATGGCCCCCTATCCCTGGTCTCTGCCAGTCTGACAGTGCCCCCTGTAGTACCAAGCTATGGCATGGTCCCCTAGCCCTGGCCTCTCCCACTCTGGCAGTGCCCCCTGTAGTACCAAGCTATGGCATGGCCCCTTAGTCCTGGTCTCTCCCAGTCTGACAGCGCCCCCTGTAGTACCAAGCTATGGCATGGTCCCCTATCCCTGGTCTCTCCCAGTCTGACAGTGCCCCCTGTAGTAGCCAGCTATGGCATGTTACCCTAGCCCTGGTCTCTGCCAGTCTGGCAGTGCCCCCTGTAGTACCAAGTTATGGCATGGTCCCCTAGCCCTGGTCTCTGCCAGTCTGGCAGTGCCCCTTGTAGTAGTCAGCTATGGCATGGCCCCCTAGTCCTGGCCTCTCCCAGTCTGGCAGTGCCCCCTGTAGTACCAAGCTATGGCATGGCCCCTTAGTCCTGGCCTCTCCCAGTCTGGCAGTGCCACCTGTAGTACCAATCTATGGCATGGCCCCCTAGTCCTGGTCTCTGCCAGTCTGACAGTGCTTATGTAGTACCAAGCTATGGCATGGCCCCCTAGCCCTGGTCTATCCCAGTCTGGCAGTGCCCCTGTAGTAGCCACCCATGGCATGCCCCCCTAGCCCTGGTCTCTCCCAGTCTGACAGTGCCCCCTGTAGTAGCCAGCTATGGCATGGTCCCCTAGCCCTGGTCTCTCCCAGTCTGACAGTGCCCCCTGTAGTAGCCAGCTATGGCATGGTCCCCTAGCCGTGGTCTCTGCCAGTCTGACAGTGCCCCCTGTAGTAGCCAGCTATGGCATGGTCCCCTAGCCCTGGTCTCTCCCAGTCTGACAGTGCCCCCTGTAGTATCCAGCTATGGCATGGCCCCCTACCCCTGGTCTCTCCCAGTCTGACAGTGCCCCTGTAGTAGCCAGCTATGGCATGGCCCCCTATCCCTGGTCTCTCCCAGTGTGGCAGTGCCCCCTGTAGTAGCCAGCTATGGCATGGTCCCCTAGCCCTGGTCTCTCCCAGTCTGGAAGTGCCCCCTGTAGTAGCCACCCATGGCATGCCCCCCTAGCCCTGGTCTCTGCCAGTCTGACAGTGCCCCCTGTAGTAGCCATCTATGGCATGGTCCCCTAGCCCAGGTCTCTTCGAGTCTGGCAGCGCCCCCTGTAGTATCCAGCTATGGCATGCCCCCCTAGCCCTGGTCTCTGCCAGTCTGACAGTGCCCACTGTAGTAACAAGCTATGGCATTTTCCCCTAGCCCTGGTCTCTGCCAGTCTGACAGTGCCCACTGTAGTAACAAGCTATGGCATTTTCCCCTATCCCTGGTCTCTGCCAGTCTGACAGCGCCCCCTGTAGTAGCCAGCTATGGCATGGTCCCCTAGCCCTGGTGACTCCCAGTCTGACAGTGCCCCTGTAGTATCCAGCTATGGCATGTTCCCCTAGCCCTGGTCTCTGCCAGTCTGGCAGTGCCCCCTGTAGTACCAAGCTATGGCATGGCCCCCTATCCCTGGTCTCTGCCAGTCTGACAGTGCCCCCTGTAGTAGCCAGCTATGGCATGGTCCCCTAGCCCTGGTCTCTCCCAGTCTGACAGTGCCCCTGTAGTATCCAGCTATGGCATGTTCCCCTAGCCCTGGTCTCTGCCAGTCTGACAGTGCCCCCTGTAGTAGCCAGCTATGGCATGGCCCCCTACCCCTGGTCTCTCCCAGTCTGACAGTGCCCCTGTAGTAGCCAGCTATGGCATGGCCCCCTATCCCTGGTCTCTCCCAGTGTGGCAGTGCCCCCTGTAGTAGCCAGCTATGGCATGGTCCCCTAGCCCTGGTCTCTCCCAGTCTGGAAGTGCCCCCTGTAGTAGCCACCCATGGCATGCCCCCCTAGCCCTGGTCTCTGCCAGTCTGACAGTGCCCCCTGTAGTAGCCATCTATGGCATGGTCCCCTAGCCCAGGTCTCTTCGAGTCTGGCAGCGCCCCCTGTAGTATCCAGCTATGGCATGCCCCCCTAGCCCTGGTCTCTGCCAGTCTGACAGTGCCCACTGTAGTAACAAGCTATGGCATTTTCCCCTAGCCCTGGTCTCTGCCAGTCTGACAGCGCCCCCTGTAGTAACAAGCTATGGCATTTTCCCCTAGCCCTGGTCTCTGCCAGTCTGACAGCGCCCCCTGTAGTCTGGCTCCCATAACTAATGGAACAGGTGACCAACATTTCAAGGCCCAATCAGCCATTTCATCAGGGTGAGACATTGTCAATAAACCAGGATGCGCTCCTACAGCCAATTATTACCTGATGGCGTATTCACGCCCCCTGTGATACCACACCCCTTATCTGGGAGTACGCGTGCCTTAGTTGCATGTACATATAACTATTACCATTGCCATTACCCTATCATGGCGCCCCCCCCCCCCCCCCCTTTTTATTTTCTTCTGGATCCGCCCCTGGTAACTGGTGCAGGTGTATTATTAATGAGCGCAGGGCTGCAGGGCGTGTTGGGGTGATAGTGTCTCACTAACCCCACTAGCACTGCCTGTTATACTCCCGGCTCTAATATATTGTTTTAATGAGGTGTTTTTCTTTTGTTTTACTTTATTATGAATGTATTTACAGTATTTATCTGTAACTGTACAAAGCTCAAGCAACCCATTGCTCTCCATCTATAATGGAACTACAAGCCCCAGCATGCATTTGTATGGTTCTCCATAGAGATATATCAATCAAAGAGGGGTTGACACCAAAACTTTGGAGTTGGCTTTCAAGTTCCACTTTCCAGTATAGCCAGAGGAGCAGACAGGGTTCTATTCAATCAGGGGTGCAGGTGTCACCCCCACTGTGCACCATAGGGTATGGACAAGGGTCCCAGGGCAATACATCTACCCTTCCCTGCAGCCTCTAATGGGATTGTAACCCCCCCGCAAGGGCAAGACGGTGGTTTATGTAGAATTCCTTCTGCACTCACTCAGGGATGGACGGAGGGTCCGGGGTAACTCCTGTAAGAGTTGGAGCTATTGTGATGTTTACATGGAGGGGGATCACGGAGAACCCCTTACTGATAAGGAGTCAGACTCTAGAGGGAGGTAGAAGATTTATTTATTTTTATTTATTAGCAGTTTCTTATATAGCGCAGCATATTCCGTTGCGCTTCACAATTAGAACAACAATTATAGAACAAAACTGGGCAAAAACAGACAGACAGAGGTAGGAAGGCCCTGCTCGCAAGCTTACAATCTATAAGATGACTGATTTGCCTTGTGCCGCCCTCTCCCCTCATACTGACTGGCTACAAGGGGGCGCTGCTCCGATAAGACGTCAATGTAATTATTCCCCCAAGTTTCTGAAACTTAATAAAAGTAGTTTCACTGCCCAGCGCACATCAGGGGGTGGAACATCTGGCTGACATTCATTATATCGACACTATGCTTTTAGTGTAATTCTACCTCCCCCTCCCCCAACCTTAATGTAACTGGAACGCTAACCTCAGCCCGACACTATTCCTAGCCCTAATGCAAATGTCAATTTTATGATGCTGTCGACACTTATTATGTCAGCATTCTTACGATGTCAACATTTTGCAGATGATGACATTATCTATTTTTGCATATTTATGCAGACATGCTGCAACATAGTAATTACATTGGAGCTACACTTCCAACACTTATCTGAAGTGTATTAGAGAGAGTATACAGCGTACCGTGTGCATCTAATTACCAGTTTATTAATCCTGACTTCCTGGAGATATTCTCTGGGCGGCACACTTGTCTCTTACATAAGAGTGGGATATATAATTCTAGTAATGCTGATAAACCAATAACTGTTATTCAGGAACTCATGGGTCATGTATGAATACCGTCAGTGTCAGTATGACAATAATTATCCCTCAACATGCTCTAAGGCTGCAATAATTAACATATATAATTGTAATACCCCATGAAGTATTATGTCTGACAGTGTGCATCACGCTGCAGCGCAGGTGTTTGTGTAATTACACAACTGACAGACAGGAACGGATTTAGGGGGGGGGGGGGTGAAGGGGGCGACCACCCCCCGTAACACAGTCATAGCCACGCCCACTTTTGAGCTGAAGAGAGCTCTCCAGGGAGAGCCCGAGGCAGAACGCTGTGCTGCAGCCTATACCACAGCAGCACAGAGGAGCCAGGAGAGCAAGGGTTACAGAGCTTATGCCTCTTACTTGCTGGTGTGTGGGTACTAGTGCTAATAAATACAATTACCCCACAGCACAGTCACTTGTACATAGAACAATCACGAAGCACTATCTCAGTCTCACTCAAAAAGTTCAGTTTTTCAGGAATTGAGAGAGGAGGAGTTAGGATTGCAGATGGGAGGAGTTGGGACTGTAGAAGGAGGAGTCAAGATTAAACAGTAAACCGCTCCCCCTAAAAGAAAAGTCTTGATCCGTCCCTGCTGACAGACCACAACTCCCAGCAGCCTCAGCAGCTACTCAAGAGCGTAGGAGCAGGTCACATGACCAGTCAGGAAAGTGACAGTTGGAAGAAAGATGCAGTCAGTCAGGAGAGAGCTGGGGTACCTGAACTGTAGAGGAGAGCTGTGCAGTAAGGAGGCACACTGACGACGGCCATTCTGGAGAGCTGAGAGCAGGGTGTGAGGTGTGTCGTACCCACCTCGTGAACAAACGCTTACTGACTACTCCTTATAGACAGTAGAGGAGGACCAGGGGATGTGACTCCCTGTCATCAGTCTGGGGACAGCTGCACTCTGGGATTAGAGCAGCATACTCAGACTGTCAATGAGGGGCAGCCTGGAGGGACACATTGTGGAGCAGTGTGTGCTCTGAAGACGACAGACAGAGGAAGCCTCACACAGTACTGACACTTCACTGTACCTAAGTAAGAAGAAAGAGCCCAAGTGCTGTATAAGACATTACTGTACCGGAGACTCAGGAGTGTATCTCTTACAGACACTGCAATAACCTTCAGCTGGTGTATCATTGAGCTATAAATACCTTCCACAGCCAAACTAACTTAAGAAAGAGCAAAGGGACAATGAAATACTTCCTGCCTTAATTAGTTATTAAAGACTACGTCGTCTAATCACCCACATTATACCAATAATTGTGACATTCTGCGGCTGTCAGTAAGCTTCAGCTGCTCTTATTGTCGCTAATGGGGTAATCAAACACTTGGTACAATAATAGGAGTTATACAGCTTAAACTATAAATTGTGTCTCTCACCCACAAAGGAAAAGCCGGATTGTAGAAGTTACCTGATATCCTTCAGTAGCGACACTAGATTCATCACAAACCCGGGTTTGCACCGTACAAGGGTCATTCCGAGTTGATCGCTAGCTGAAAATGTTCGCTGCACTGCGATGATGCAAAAAAAGGCACTTCTGGCTGCAGAGTGATTGACAGGAAGTGGGCGTTTCTGGGTGTCAACTGACCGTTTTCAGGGAGTGGTAGAAAAAACGCAGGCGTGCCCGGAAAAACTCAGGCGTGGCTGGGCGAACGCAGGACGTGTTTGTGACGTCAAATCCGGAACTAAACAGTCTGAAGTGATCGCAAGCGCTGAGTAGGTCTGGAGCTACTCTGAAACTGCACAAAATTATTTTGCTGCCGCTCTGCGATCCTTTCGGTCGCACTACTGTTAAGCTAAAATACACTCCCAGAGGGCGGCGGCTTAGCATTTGCACGGCTGCTAAAAACAGCTAGCGAGTGAACAACTCGGAATGACCCCCAAGGTCTTCAGCAGAGCAATAACTAGTGAAACACCTTCTTCAGGTTCTGTCTTCCTCTTATAAATAATAAGCATCAGCTAGGTAGTCAGAAGTGTCAGCATCAACATTGGAAATACTTTCAGGATATTACGTCACCTATACTGATGTAGGATAAAACTACACAGGATAACATTCCGTATTAATCCCGACTTTGTGGGCGAATTATTAATTTATTTAGGGGGACATTTACTAAGCAGTGATAAGAGTGGAGAAGTAAGCCAGTGGAGAAGTTGCCCATGGCAACCAATCAGCACTGAAATAATATCTATAATTTGCATACTATAAAATGATACAGAGCTGCTGATTGGTTGATGGGGCAACTTCCCCACTGGCTCACTTCTCCGCTCTTATCACTGCTTAGTAAATGCCCCCCTTAATTACCTGAATAACAGAGTTAATACTTGTTACGGGAACTGGTGCCGTTCCTTTTGAGTTGGTCAGCCTGAGTGTAAGTAAATAAGTGTGAGAGCACTCCCAACCCTATAGAACTAGATGGAGATTACGTGTAGGATTATTATAATTGTCACTTGTTTGTGTAATTGTATAGGTAATGTGTAATGTTATTGTTAATGTATAAGGTTACACGTAATGTGATATTGCTAACTACCCGCATAAGGAGAACCAGAAGCGTCAAGGTGTTCCAGATTAATATACAATATTTTATTTTCTGTGTCATTACTGCGATGGGTTTCCGGGAACCACCAGCTTCTCTACTATGGACATGCAGAGTCACCAATCAGTGACCAACCCACACATGACCACCCACTAACACCCCAACAGGGTGTTACACAACCCGTGCTGATTACCAGAGTGTATCCATTGTCAGATACTAAAATGACTGCAGAGACGGTCGCGGGGGTGTGTGTGTGTGTGTGTGTGTGTGTGTGTGTGTGTGTGTCTGTGTGTGTGTGTGTGTGTGCCAACATCGTTAGAATGCTGTTGGGGGGGGGCATGGTCCGGAGAACTCAGGCTTGTCCAGTCCGTTGCTGGAGTGAGCCGCAGCGTCTCTGTGACATCACGCGCAACCGCTGCAACAGAGAAAGTGACGGGTAGCAACGTAACTTGTAGTGCAGAAGTAAGCGGTAATGCCGGACCCTCCCCCAAGCTAGCAGCTGCAGATTGGGCCACTTAGAACATGATATTCATAGAGCCCCCTCCTCTCGGGGTAAGGGGCTGTGGGCAGGGGTTACAGTGAGCCACAACGGGCTGGAACACAGTTACATCAGTTGTAGCTGGAGGCGGAATCTGCTTAGCATCCACTTGCACCCCTTACCCAGCTGCAGCAACAAAATATATACCGCACTCGTCACCTCCAACACCTCCTCTATACCCAGCCCTATAATACAGACCACACTCGTCACCTCCAACACCTCCTCTATACCCAGCCCTATAATACAGACCGCACTCGTCACCTCCAACACCTCCTCTATACCCAGCCCTATAATACAGACCGCACTCGTCACCTCCAACACCTCCTCTATACCCAGCCCTATAATACAGACCGCACTCGTCACCTCCCACACCTTCCCTATACCCGGCCCTATAATACAGACCACACTCGTCACCTCCCACACCTTCCCTATACCCGGCCATATAACACAGACCGCACTCATCACCTCCCACACCTTCCCTATACCCGGACCTATAATACAGACCACACTCGTCACCTCCAACACCTTCCCTATACCCGGCCATATAACACAGACCGCACTCATCACCTCACACACCTTCCCTATACCCGGCCCTATAACACAGACCGCACTCGTCACCTCCCACACCTTCCCTATACCCGGCCCTATAATACAGACCACACTCGTCACCTCCCACACCTTCTCTATACCCGGCCCTATAACACAGACCGCACTCGTCACCTCCCACACCTTCCCTATACCCGGCCCTATAATACAGACCACACTCGTCACCTCCAACACCTTCCCTATACCCGGCTCTATAATACAGACCGCACTCGTCACCTCCCACACCTTCCCTATACCCGGCCCTATAACACAGACCGCACTCGTCACCTCCCACACATTTCCTATACCCGGCCCTATAACACAGACCGCACTCGTCACCTCCCACACCTTCCCTATACCCGGCCCTATAATACAGACCACACTCGTCACCTCCCACACCTTCTCTATACCCGGCCCTATAACACAGACCGCACTCGTCACCTCCCACACCATCCCTATACCCGGCCCTATAATACAGACCACACTCGTCACCTCCCACACCTTCTCTATACCCGGCCCTATAACACAGACCGCACTCGTCACCTCCCACACCTTCCCTATAACCAGCCTTATAATACAGACCGCACTCGTCACCTCCCACACCTTCTCTATACCTGGCCCTATAACACAGATCGCCTCGTCACCTCCCCTATACCCGGCTCTATTATGCAGACCGCACTCGTCACCTCCAACACCTTCCCTATACCCAGCCCAATAATACAGACCGCACTCGTCACCTCCCACACCTCCTCTATACCCGGCCCTATAATACAGACCGCACTCGTCACCTCCCACACCTCCTCTATACCCGGCCCTATAATACAGATGGCACTCGTCACCTCCCCTATACCCGGCCCTATAATACAGACCACACTCGTCACCTCCACACCTTCCCTATACCCGGCCCTATAATATATACCGCACTCGTCACCTCCCACAACTTCTCTATACCCGGCCCTATAACAGAGACCACACTCGTCACCTCCCACACCTTCCCTATACCCGGCCCTATAATACAGACCGCACTTGTCACCTCCAACACCTTCCCTATACCCAGCCCTATAATACAGACCGCACTCGTCACCTCCCACATCTTCTCTATACCCGGCCCTATAATATATACCACACTCGTCATCTCCCACGCCTTCCCTATACCCAGCCCTATAATACAGACCGCACTCGTCACCTCCCACACCTTCCCTATACCCGGCCCTATAATACAGACCGCACTCGTCACCTTCCACACCTTCCCTATACCCGGCCCTATAATATATACCGCACTCGTCACCTCCCACGCCTTCCCTATACCCGGCCCTATAATACAGACCGCACTCGTCACCTCCCACACCTTCCCTATACCCGGCCCTATAATATATACCGCACTCGTCACCTCCCACACCTTCTCTATAACCAGCCTTATAATACAGACCGCAGTCGTCACCTTCCACACGTGCCCCATACCCGGCCCTATAATACAGACCACACTCATCATCTCCCACACGTGCCCCATACCCGGCCCTATAATACAAACCGCACTCGTCACCTCCCACACCTTCCCTATACCCAGCCCTATAATACAGACCGCACTCGTCACCTCCCACACGTGCCCCAAACCCGGCCCTATAATACAGACCACACTCATCACCTCCCACACGTGCCCCATACCCGGCCCTATAATACAGACCGCTCCTGGTACCTCACACACGTGCCCCATACCCGGCCCTATAATACAGACCACACCTGGCACCTCACACACCTGCCCCATACCAGGCCCTATAATACAGACCGCTCCTGGTACCTCACACAGCTGCCCCATACCCGGCCCTATAATATAGACAACATCTGGCACCTCCCACACCTGCCCCATACCCGGCCCTATAATACAGACCACACTCATCACCTCCCACACGTGCCCCATACCCGGCCCTATAATATAGACCGCACTCGTCACCTCCCACACCTGCCCCATACCCGGCCCTATAATACAGACCGCTCCTGGTACCTCACACACCTGCCCCATACCCGGCCCTATAATATAGACCACACCTGGCACCTCACACACCTGCCCCATACCCGGCTTTATAATACAGACCGCTCCTGGTACCTCACACAGCTGCCCCATACCCGGCCCTATAATACAGACCGCTCCTGGTACCTCACACAGCTGCCCCATACCCGGCCCTATAATATAGACCACATCTGGCACCTCCCACACCTGCCCCATACCAGGCCCTATAATATAGACCGTACCTGGCACCTCACACACCGGCCCTATAATACAGACCGCTCCTGGTACCTCACACAGCTGCCCCATACCCGGCCCTATAATACAGACCACTCCTGGTACCTCACACAGCTGCCCCATACCCGGCCCTATAATATAGACCACATCTGGCACCTCCCACACCTGCCCCATACCCGGCCCTATAATACAGACCGCTCCTGGTACCTCACACAGCTGCACCATACCCGGCCCTATAATATACACCGCGCCTGGCACCTCACACACCTTCCCTATACCCGACCCTATAATACAGACCGGACTCGTCACCTCCTACACCTGCCCCATACCCGGCCCTATAATATAGACTGCTCCTGGTACCTCACACAGCTGCCCCATACCCGGACCTACAATATAGACCGCACCTGACACCTTACACACCTGCCCTATACCTGGCCCTATAATATAGACCGCACCTGGCACCTCACACACCTGCCCCATAAACGGCCCTATAATATAGACCACACCTGGCGCCTCACACACCCCTCTGGTAACTCATACACCTGCTGATCTGTAATGGCAACCGCTCCCCGAAACCTCATACACCCGGAACCTGTCCTGCAGCTGTCTCAGCCTAAGCTCCCTTCCATGGCTAATTACATGCACGTCCTGCCAGGCTCCTAGTAGGAGGCCATTGCCATGTTACTGCTGCATGAACACCGGCCTGACTGGAAGACAGAGGAGGTCACCCAGGTGCAGGGGGCGGATATGGGGTATGTATGTGAGGAAACAGGGGGATTAGGGTGTGTGGCATTTTGTGTATAACTAGCACTACTGTGGGCATTGTGTATCAGTGGCATTACTACTGTGGGCATTGTGTATCAGTAGTACTACTACTGTGGGCATTGTGTATCAGTGGCACTACTACTGTGGGCATTGTGTATCAGTGGCACTACTACTGTGGGCATTGTGGATATTGTATATAAGGGGCTCTACATGCTGTGTAATGTGAATAAGAGGCTCTACATGCAGTGTAATTTGAATAAGGGGCTCTGCAAGTGGTGTAATGTGAATAATGAGCTCTGCATGCAGTATAATGTGAATAAGGGGCTCTACATGCAGTGTAATGTGAATAAGGGGCTCTACATGCAGTGTAATGTGAATAAGGGGCTCTACATGCGGTGTAATGTGAATAAGGGGCTCTACATGCAGTGTAATGTGAATAAGAAGCTCTACATGCGGTGTAATGTGAATAAGGGGCTATACAAGCAGTATAATTTGGGGCTCTACATGCAGTATAATGTGAATAAGGGGCTCTACATGCGGTGTAATGTGAATAAGGGGCTCTACATGCAGTGTAATGTGAATAAGGGGCTTTACATGCGGTATAATGTGAATAATGGGCACTACATGCGGTGTAATGTGAATAAGGGGCTCTACATGCAGTGTAATGTGAATAAGGGGCTCTACATGCAGTGTAATGTGAATAAGGGGCTCTACATGCAGTATAATGTGAATAAGGGTCTCTACATGCAGTGTAATGTGAATAAGGGACTCTACATGCAGTGTAATGTGAATCAGGGGGTCTACATGTGGTGTAATGTGAATAAGGGGCTCTACATGTGGTGTAATGTGAATAAGGGGCTCTACATGCAGTGTAATGTGAATAAGGGGCTTTACATGTGGTATAATGTGAATAAGATTGGTGATACTATTATGTGGCCATGACCCTTCCTTGTGAGACCACTTTTTTTACGCCTTCGGCATGCAGTTCCTTTATAGAGTATGGAAGCTGGGGTGTTAGTTTGTAGGGAGTCACCGTACACCCTAGCACCGTCCCTGGCTTTGCCTGATGGGGGGGGATATGCGGGTAGGTGGCAGAGGGAATGAGTTCCACCACCGGGATCAGTATGAAATACCTGCAATCAAAATCCCGACGGTCGAAATCCCGACAGCAATTGACCGATGGTCAAAATCCCGACATGGGCAAAATACCGACATGTCAAAATACCGACATGCGTTTTTCATAAATTTTTTTTGTATGTCGACATAGGACAACATGGACACCATATAAGTGTACCGCGTCCCCTCGCATGGCTCGCTGCGTTCGCCATGCTTTGGGCACACTATTATATTCCTCCTCTGGGTCCACTGGGATGGTAAAGTATGAACAAGTCGGTTTCAATGAAAAAAACTCATGAAAAACTCATGTCGGCATTTTGACCTGTCGGCATTTTACATTACGGTATTTTGTCCATGTCGGGATTTTGACCGTCTTTATTGATACTAAAAATATTTCTATAAATGTAATAATAGAAGTTATATTTTATTTTCATTTGCATGTATACATTCAGCCTTTCCCCTTTGGCTGATTCTCGGCCTGGGTTCTGTACATGCCGGCATGACGTTTATACATTGGTTATACGGCACTTGGCGTTTGTTGGGGAGAATAAGGAGAAAGTGAAACACAACAGACAGCGTTGTTTCCTCTGACACGGTCCGGCAGCCATGCTGGATCACACGGAAAGAGGATGTGAAAGTCAGTGTCTATCACAATGTCCCCTGAGCAAGTGTACAGATGCGTCCCCTCTTACACTGTGACCTCAGTCCTTTCCTCTCAGCGCACCAAGGGGATAATTCACACCTGATTGCTCGCTAGGAGTTTTTTGCAGTCCTGCGTTCGCATAGTCGCCGCCCATAGCGGAATGTATTTTAGCTGTGCAAGTGTACGAACGCACGTGTAGCAGAGCTGTACAAACAGATCAGTCTCTGCGCAGCCCAGGACTTACTCAGCCGCTGTGATCACATCAGCCTGTCCAGGACTGGAATTGGCGTCAGACACCCGCCCTGCAAATGCCTGGACACGCCTGCGTTTCTCCAGACACACCCTCTTCCTGTCAATCTCCCTGAGAACGCCCGTGCGATCAGATCTTTCGCACCATCCTGCCACTGACAGGCGATACGCTTTGTAACTGTGCGACGCGCCTGCGCATTGCGGTGCATGCGCAGTTTAGATCTGATCATCCGCTGTACGAAAACGCAGCCTAGCGATCAGGCCTGCATTAGCCTCCAAGTCTCGTCGTCTCACACGTATTTTTCAAAATAAGTGTCTTATCTGCTCAAATACAACCGGAAGCAACAAAAATAGACGTTTGTACATCTGGGTGTGATTGCGTCTGAGTCTGTATACAAAGTGCTATGATGCAGCGGCTTTATCTCGCGCCAAGTCCCGTTGTGTTTCATCGGCGGCTTTGTATGTGTTGCTGTGCCGGCACAGTCGCAGCCTGGCGTCACTAGTACTGTCTGGTGGCTGCTTGCGGCATCTGCAGTGACATTGAGATGTAAATGAAAAGGAAAAGTCTCTACGCTACACCGCTCGGAGAGGCTCAGTAGCGTCTCGCACCATATGATGTATTGACGCTAGATGTATACGGACACATCTTTATATGGGATCCGGTCAGGATCACGGCTGTCAGGATCGCAGAAGTCAGAATCCTGACACTATTTGGAATGCCAACATTAGAATCCTGAATAGGTTCTCCATCCCAGCGAATCCCGACAGCCATTATGCTGAACGAGAAGACACCAGCCCGCAGGAGAGATAATCTGCAGAGGTGGAGGGGGGGGGAAGGGGGGTTAGGTTTAATGGGATGCATTTAATTTGCTGGCTGTCGGGATCCCAGCGCAGCAATCTACCAAAAAGAGGGTGGGGCCTCTGCACCAACAGATCACGGCCACCACAGGGAAAAAAGATACATTCCTCCATATTAAGCCCCACATAATAATGCCCCCCTGCACCATATTATGCCACACACCACAATACCCTTGATACATTATGCCCTACAATAAGGTTTCTAATTACTTTTAAATTACCTGCTCGTTGCCAGGAGTTTCAAGCTCTGGGACAGGTGTCATGATCGTTGCCAGTGCGGTGTATTGCCAGTTTCCAGGGCGGTGTAATGCTAGTTGCCAGGGCGGTGTAGTGCCAGTTGCCAGGGCGGTGTAGTGCCAGTTGCCAGGGCGGTGTAATGCCAGTTGCCAGGGCTGTGTAATACTAGTTGCCAGGCTGTGTATAATGCCAGTTGCCAGGGCGGTGTAATGCCAGTTGCCAGGGTGGTGTAGTGCCAGTTGCCAGGGTGGTGTAGTGCCAGTTGCCAGGGCGGTGTAATGCCAGTTGCCAGGGCTGTGTAATGCCAGTTGCCAGGGTGGTGTAATGACAGTTTCCAGGGTGGTGTAATGCCAGTTGCCAGGGCGGTGTAATGCCAGTTGCCAGGGCGGTGTAGTGCCAGTTGCCAGGGCTGTGTAATGCCAGTTGCCAGGTCGGTGTAGTGCCAGTTGCCAGGGCGGTGTAATGCCAGTTGCCAGGGTGGTGTAATGCCAGTTGCCAGGGCAGTGTAGTGCCAGTTGCCAGGGCTGTGTAATGCCAGTTGCCAGGTCGGTGTAGTGCCAGTTGCCAGGGCGGTGTAGTGCTAGCTGTCAGGGCGGTGTAGTGCTAGTTGCCAGGGCGGTCTAATGCCAGTTGCCAGGACTGTGTGTAATGCCAGATTCCAGGGCGGTGTAGTGCCAGTTGCCAGGGCGGTGTAATGCTAGTTGCCATGGCGGTGTAATGCCAGTTGCAAGGGCTGTGTAATGCCAGTTGCCAGGGCTGTGTAATGCCAGTTGCCAGGACTGTGTGTAATGCCAGATTCCAGGGCGGTGTAGTGCCAGTTGCCAGGGCGGTGTAGTGCCAGTTGCCAGGGCGGTGTAATGCCAGTTGCCAGGGCGGTGTAATGCTAGTTGCCAGGGCGGTGTAATGCCAGTTGCCAGGGCGGTGTAATGCTAGTTGCCAGGGCGGTGTAATGCCAGTTGCCAGGGCTGTGTAATACTAGTTGCCAGGGCTGTGTAATGCCAGTTTCCGGGGCGGTGTAGTGCCAGTTTCCGGGGCGGTGTAGTGCCAGTTGCCAGGGCGGTCTAATGCCAGTTGCCAGGGCGGTGTAATACCAGTTGCCAGGGCGTTGTAGTGCCAGTTGCCAGGGCGGTGTAATGCCAGTTGCTAGGGCGGTGTAATACTAGTTGCCAGGGCGGTGTAATACTAGTTGCCAGGGCGTTGTAGTGCCAGTTGCCAGGGCGTTGTAGTGCCAGTTGCTAGGGCGGTGTAATACTAGTTGCCAGGGCGGTGTAATGCCAGTTGCCAGGGCGGTGTAATGCTAGTTCCCACGGCGATGTAATGCCAGTTGCCAGGGCGGTGTAATGCCAGTTGCCAGGGCGGTGTAATGCTAGTTGCCATGGCGGTGTAATGCCAGTTGCCAGGGCGGTCTAATGCCAGTTGCCAGGGCGGTGTAATACCAGTTGCCAGGGCATTGTAGTGCCAGTTGCCAGGGCGGTGTAGTGCCAGTTGCCAGGGCGGTGTAATGCCAGTTGCCAGGGCGGTGTAATGTCAGTTGCCAGGGCGGTGTAATGCCAGTTGCCAGGGCGGTGTAATGTCAGTTGCCAGGGCGGTGTAGTGCCAGTTGCCAGGCCTGTGTAATGCCAGTTGCCAGGGCGGTGTAGTGCCAGTTGCCAGGGTGGTGTAATGTCAGTTGCCAGGGCGATGTAGTGCCATTTGCCAGGGCGGTGTAGTGCCAGTTGCCAGGGCGGTGTAATGCCAGATGCCAGGGCGGTGTAGTCCTAGGTGCCAGGGCGGTGTAATGCCAGTCTCCGGGGCGGTGTAATGCCAGTTGCCAGGACTGTGTGTAATGCCAGTTGCCAGGGCGCTGTAATGCCAGTTGCCAGGGCGGTGTAATGCTAGTTGCCATGGCGGTGTAATGCCAGTTGCCAGGGCGGTTTAATGCCAGTTGCCAGGGCTGTGTGTATTGCCAGTTGCCAGGGCGGTGTAATGCCGGTTGCCAGGGCGGTGTAATGCCAGTTGCCAGGGGGCTGTAATGCCAGTTGCCAGGGCGTTGTAGTGCCAGTTCCCAGGGTGGTGTAATGCTAGTTGCCAGGGCGGTGTAATGCCAGTTGCCAGGGGGCTGTAATGCCAGTTGCCAGGGCTGTGTAATGCCAGTTTCCGGGGCGGTGTAGTGCCAGTTGCCAGGGCGGTGTAATGCTAGTTGCCAGGGCGGTGTAGTGCCAGTTGCCAGGGCGGTGTAATACCAATTACCAGGGCTGTGTGTAATGCCAGTTGCCAGGGCGGTGTTGTGCCAGTTGCCAGGGCGGTGTAATGCTAGTTGCCAGGGTGGTTTAGTGCCAGTTGCCAGGGCGGTGTAATGCCAGTTGCCAGGGCGGTGTAATGCCAGTTGCCAGGGCGGTATAATGCTAGTTGCCATGGCGGTGTAATGCCAGTTGCCAGGGCGGTGTGATGCTAGTTGCCAGGGTGGTCTAATGCCAGTTGCCAGGGCGGTGTAATGCTAGTTGCCAGGGCGATGTAATGCCAGTTGTCAGGGCGGTGTAATGTCAGTTGCCAGGGCTGTGTAATGCCGGTTTCCGGGGCGGTGTAGTGCCAGTTGCCAGGGCGGTGTAGTGCCAGTTGCCAGTGCGGTGTAATGCTAGTTGCCATGGCGGTGTAATGCCAGTTGCCAGACCGTGTAATGCCAGTTGCCATGGCGGTGTAATGCCAGTTGCCATGGCGGTGTAATGCTAGTTGCCAGGGCGGTCTAATGCCAGTTGCCAGGGCGGTGTAATACCAGTTGCCAGGACGGTGTAATGCCAGTTGCCAGGGCGGTGTAGTGCCAGTTGCCAGGGCGGTGTAATACTAGTTGCCAGGGCGGTGTAATGCTAGTTGCCAGGGCGGTGTAATGTCAGTTGCCAGGGCGGTGTAATGCCAGTTGCCAGGGCTGTATAATGCCAGTCTCCGGGGCGGTGGAGTGCCAGTTGCCATGGCGGTGTAATGCTAGTTGCCATGGCGGTGAAATGCCAGTTGACAGGGAAGTGTTATACCAGTTGCCAGGGCGTTGTAGTGCCAGTTGCCAGGGTGGTGTAGTGCCAGTTGACAGGGCGGTGTAAAGCTAGTTGCCAGGGCGGTGTAATGTCAGTTGCCAGGGCGGTGTAATGCCAGTTGCCAGGGCGGTGTAATGTCAGTTGCCAGGGCTGTGTAATACCAGTTTCCGGGGCGGTGTAGTGCTAGTTGCCAGGGCTGTGTAATGCCAGTTGCCAGGGCGGTGTAATGCCAGTTGCCAGGGCAGTGTAGTGCCAGTTGCCATGGCGGTGAAATGCCAGTTGACAGGGAAGTGTTATACCAGTTGCCAGGGCGTTGTAGTGCCAGTTGCCAGGGTGGTGTAGTGCCAGTTGACAGGGCGGTGTAAAGCTAGTTGCCAGGGCGGTGTAATGTCAGTTGCCAGGGCGGTGTAATGCCATTTGCCAGGGCGGTGTAATGTCAGTTGCCAGGGCTGTGTAATGCCAGTTTCCGGGGCGGTGTAGTGCTAGTTGCCAGGGCTGTGTAATGCCAGTTGCCAGGGCCGTGTAATGCCAGTTGCCAGGGCTTTGTGTAATGCCAGTTGCCAGGGCGGTGTAATGCTAGTTGCCATGGCGGTGTAATGCCAGTTGCCATGGCGGTGTAATGCTAGTTGCCAGGGCGATGTAATGCCAGTTGCCAGGGCGGTGTAATGCCAGTTGTCAGGGCGGTGTAATGTCAGTTGCCAGGGCTGTGTAATGCCAGTTTCCGGGGCGGTGTAGTGCCAGTTGCCAGGGCGGTGTAGTGCCAGTTGCCAGTGCGGTGTAATGCTAGTTGCCATGGCGGTGTAATGCCAGTTGCCAGGGCCGTGTAATGCCAGTTGCCAGGGCGGTGTAATGCCAGTTGCCAGGGCGGTGTAATGCTAGTTGCCATGGCGGTGTAATGCCAGTTGCCATGGCGGTGTAATGCTAGTTGCCAGGGCGGTCTAATGCCAGTTGCCAGGGCGGTGTAATACCAGTTGCCAGGACGGTGTAATGCCAGTTGCCAGGGCGGTGTAGTGCCAGTTGCCAGGGCGGTGTAATACTAGTTGCCAGGGCGGTGTAATGCTAGTTGCCAGGGCGGTGTAATGTCAGTTGCCAGGGCGGTGTAATGCCAGTTGCCAGGGCTGTATAATGCCAGTCTCCGGGGCGGTGGAGTGCCAGTTGCCATGGCGGTGTAATGCTAGTTGCCATGGCTTTGAAATGCCAGTTGACAGGGAAGTGTTATACCAGTTGCCAGGGCGTTGTAGTGCCAGTTGCCAGGGTGGTGTAGTGCCAGTTGACAGGGCGGTGTAAAGCTAGTTGCCAGGGCGGTGTAATGTCAGTTGCCAGGGCGGTGTAATGCCAGTTGCCAGGGCGGTGTAATGTCAGTTGCCAGGGCTGTGTAATGCCAGTTGCCAGGGCAGTGTAGTGCCAGTTGCCAGGGTGGTGTAATGTCAGTTGCCAGGGCGGTGTAGTGCCAGTTGCCAGGGTGGTGTAATGTCAGTTGCCAGGGCAGTGTAGTGCCAGTTGCCAGGGAGGTGTAGTGCTTGTTGCCAGGGCGGTGTAATGCCAGTTGCCAGGGCGGTGTAATGCCAGATGCCAGGGCGGTGTAATGCCAGTTGCCAGGGCTGTGTAATGCCAGTTGCCAGGGCAGTGTAGTGCCAGTTGCCAGGGTGGTGTAATGTCAGTTGCCAGGGCTGTGTAATGCCAATTGCCAGGGCGGTGTAATGCCAGTTGCCAGGGCAGTGTAGTGCCAGTTGCCATGGCGGTGAAATGCCAGTTGACAGGGAAGTGTTATACCAGTTGCCAGGGCGTTGCAGTGCCAGTTGCCAGGGTGGTGTAGTGCCAGTTGACAGGGCGGTGTAAAGCTAGTTGCCAGGGCGGTGTAATGTCAGTTGCCAGGGCGGTGTAATGCCAGTTGCCAGGGCGGTGTAATGTCAGTTGCCAGGGCTGTGTAATGCCAGTTTCCGGGGCGGTGTAGTGCTAGTTGCCAGGGCTGTGTAATGCCAGTTGCCAGGGCGGTGTAATGCCAGTTGCCAGGGCCGTGTAATGCCAGTTGCCAGGGCTTTGTGTAATGCCAGTTGCCAGGGCTGTGTAATGCTAGTTGCCATGGCGGTGTAATGCCAGTTGCCATGGCGGTGTAATGCTAGTTGCCAGGGCGATGTAATGCCAGTTGCCAGGGCGGTGTAATGCCAGTTGTCAGGGCGGTGTAAAGTCAGTTGCCAGAGCTGTGTAATGCCAGTTTCCGGGGCGGTGTAGTGCCAGTTGCCAGGGCGGTGTAGTGCCAGTTGCCAGTGCGGTGTAAAGCTAGTTGCCATGGCGGTGTAATGCCAGTTGCCAGGGCGGTGTAATGCCAGTTGCCAGGGCGGTGTAATGCTAGTTGCCATGGCGGTGTAATGCCAGTTGCCATGGCGGTGTAATGCTAGTTGCCAGGGCGGTCTAATGCCAGTTGCCAGGGCGGTGTAATACCAGTTGCCAGGACGGTGTAATGCCAGTTGCCAGGGCGGTGTAGTGCCAGTTGCCAGGGCGGTGTAATACTAGTTGCCAGGGCGGTGTAGTGCCAGTTGCCAGGGCGGTGTAGTGCCAGTTGCCAGTGCGGTGTAATGCTAGTTGCCATGGCGGTGTAATGCCAGTTGCCAGGGCCGTGTAATGCCAGTTGCCAGGGCGGTGTAATGCCAGTTGCCAGGGCGGTGTAATGCTAGTTGCCATGGCGGTGTAATGCCAGTTAAAAAGATTAAGAGTGTTTAACCACTCTAACTCCTGGCGCAAATAAAAATTGAATTTAAGATGGCTATACAGCAGCTGCAAGCACTGGGGGACTGCTAATTCCCTCAACCAACTAGAAAATATATACACAAAAGTGCTGCGCTTGATGTATGCTTAATGACAGTTAATAAAATTTAGTATATATTTATATTTACATGTAAAGGTGTCTGCTTAAATCAAATTAAAACACATATGGAACTTGCTAGTAAATTATAAACACATTTAATTACACAAACAATAATAAACAATAAAAAACATTTAAAAGGAAGCTCAAGCACACTGACAGACGTTTCTGAAAGGTTACTTAGTGTGTAATGCCAGTTGCCATGGCGGTGTAATGCTAGTTGCCAGGGCGGTCTAATGCCAGTTACCAGGGCGGTGTAATACCAGTTGCCAGGACGGTGTAATGCCAGTTGCCAGGGCGGTGTAGTGCCAGTTGCCAGGGCGGTGTAATACTAGTTGCCAGGGCGGTGTAATGCTAGTTGCCAGGGCGGTGTAATGTCAGTTGCCAGGGCGGTGTAATGCCAGTTGCCAGGGCTGTATAATGCCAGTCTCCGGGGCGGTGGAGTGCCAGTTGCCATGGCGGTGTAATGCTAGTTGCCATGGCGGTGAAATGCCAGTTGACAGGGAAGTGTTATACCAGTTGCCAGGGCGTTGTAGTGCCAGTTGCCACGGTGGTGTAGTGCCAGTTGACAGGGCGGTGTAAAGCTAGTTGCCAGGGCGGTGTAATGTCAGTTGCCAGGGCGGTGTAATGCCAGTTGCCAGGGCGGTGTAATGTCAGTTGCCAGGGCTGTGTAATGCCAGTTGCCAGAGGGCAGTGTAGTGCCAGTTGCCAGGGTGGTGTAATGTCAGTTGCCAGGGCGGTGTAGTGCCAGTTGCCAGGGTGGTGTAATGTCAGTTGCCAGGGCAGTGTAGTGCCAGTTGCCAGGGAGGTGTAGTGCTTGTTGCCAGGGCGGTGTAATGCCAGTTGCCAGGGCGGTGTAATGCCAGATGCCAGGGCGGTGTAATGCCAGTTGCCAGGGCTGTGTAATGCCAGTTGCCAGGGCAGTGTAGTGCCAGTTGCCAGGGTGGTGTAATGTCAGTTGCCAGGGCTGTGTAATGCCAGTTGCCAGGGCGGTGTAATGCCAGTTGCCAGGGCAGTGTAGTGCCAGTTGCCATGGCGGTGAAATGCCAGTTGACAGGGAAGTGTTATACCAGTTGCCAGGGCGTTGTAGTGCCAGTTGCCAGGGTGGTGTAGTGCCAGTTGACAGGGCGGTGTAAAGCTAGTTGCCAGGGCGGTGTAATGTCAGTTGCCAGGGCTGTGTAATGCCAGTTTCCGGGGCGGTGTAGTGCTAGTTGCCAGGGCTGTGTAATGCCAGTTGCCAGGGCCGTGTAATGCCAGTTGCCAGGGCTTTGTGTAATTCCAGTTGCCAGGGCGGTGTAATGCTAGTTGCCATGGCGGTGTAATGCCAGTTGCTATGGCGGTGTAATGCTAGTTGCCAGGGCGATGTAATGCCAGTTGCCAGGGCGGTGTAATGCCAGTTGTCAGGGCGGTGTAATGTCAGTTGCCAGGGCTGTGTAATGCCAGTTTCCGGGGCGGTGTAGTGCCAGTTGCCAGGGCGGTGTAGTGCCAGTTGCCAGTGCGGTGTAATGCTAGTTGCCATGGCGGTGTAATGCCAGTTGCCAGGGCGGTGTAATGCCAGTTGCCAGGGCGGTGTAATGCTAGTTGCCATGGCGGTGTAATGCCAGTTGCCATGGCGGTGTAATGCTAGTTGCCAGGGCGGTCTAATGCCAGTTGCCAGGGCGGTGTAATACCAGTTGCCAGGACGGTGTAATGCCAGTTGCCAGGGCGGTGTAGTGCCAGTTGCCAGGGCGGTGTAATACTAGTTGCCAGGGCGGTGTAATGCTAGTTGCCAGTGCGGTGTAATGTCAGTTGCCAGGGCGGTGTAATGCCAGTTGCCAGGGCTGTATAATGCCAGTCTCCGGGGCGGTGGAGTGCCAGTTGCCAGTGCGGTGTAATGCTAGTTGCCATGGCGGTGTAATGCCAGTTGCCAGGGCCGTGTAATGCCAGTTGCCAGGGCGGTGTAATGCCAGTTGCCAGGGCGGTGTAATGCTAGTTGCCATGGCGGTGTAATGCCAGTTGCCATGGCGGTGTAATGCTAGTTGCCAGGGCGGTCTAATGCCAGTTGCCAGGGCGGTGTAATACCAGTTGCCAGGACGGTGTAATGCCAGTTGCCAGGGCAGTGTAGTGCCAGTTGCCAGGGCGGTGTAATACTAGTTGCCAGGGCGGTGTAATGCTAGTTGCCAGGGCGGTGTAATGTCAGTTGCCAGGGCGGTGTAATGCCAGTTGCCAGGGCTGTATAATGCCAGTCTCCGGGGCGGTGGAGTGCCAGTTGCCATGGCGGTGTAATGCTAGTTGCCATGGCGGTGAAATGCCAGTTGACAGGGAAGTGTTATACCAGTTGCCAGGGCGTTGTAGTGCCAGTTGCCAGGGTGGTGTAATGTCAGTTGCCAGGGCGGTGTAATGCCAGTTGCCAGGGCTGTGTAATGCCAGTTTCCGGGGCGGTGTAGTGCTAGTTGCCAGGGCTGTGTAATGCCAGTTGCCAGGGCAGTGTAGTGCCAGTTGCCAGGGCGGTGTAATGTCAGTTGCCAGGGAGGTGTAGTGCTTGTTGCCATGGCGGTGTAATGCCAGTTGCCAGGGCGGTGTAATGCCAGATGCCAGGGCGGTGTAATGCCAGTTGCCAGGGCGGTGTAATTCTAGTTGCCATGGCGGTGTAATGCCAGATGCCAGGGCGGTCTAATGCCAGTTGCCAGGGCTGTGTAATGCCAGTCTCTGGGGCGGTGTAGTGCCAGTTGCCAGGGAGGTGTAATGCTAGTTGCCATGGCGGTGTAATGCTAGTTGCCAGGGCTGTGTAATGCCAGTTGCCAGGGCGGTGTAATACCAGTTACCAGGGCGCTGTAATGCCAGTTGCCAGGGCGGTGTAATGCTAGTTGCCATGGCGGTGTTATGCCAGTTGCCAGGGCGGAGTAATGGCAGTTGCCAGGGAGGTGTAATGCCAGTTGCCAGGGCGGTGTAATGCCAATTGCCAGGGCGGTGTAATGCCAGTTGCCAGGGCGTTGTAATGCTAGTTGCCAGGGCGGTGTAATGCTAGTTGCCAGGGCGGTGTAATGCCAGTTGCCAGGGGGCTGTAATGCCAGTTGCCAGGGCGGCATAATGCTAGTTGCCAGGGCGGTGTAATGCCAGTTGCCAGGGGGCTGTAATGCCAGTTGCAGGGCGGCATAATGCTAGTTGCCAGGGCGGTCTAATGCCATTTGCCAGGGCGGTGTAATGCCAGTTGCCAGGGCGTTGTAGTGCCAGTTGCCAGGGTGGTGTAATGCTAGTTGCCAGGGCGGTGTAATGCCAGTTGCCAGGGGGCTGTAATAATGCCAGTTGCCAGGGCGGTGTAATGTCAGTTGCCAGGGCGGTGTAGTGCTAGTTGCCAGGGCGGTGTAATGCCAGTTGCCAGGGGGCTGTAATGCCAGTTGCCAGGGCGGTGTAATGTCAGTTGCCAGGGCGGTGAAATGTCAGTTGCCAGGGCGGTGTAGTGCTAGTTGCCAGGACGGTGTAATGCTAGTTGCCAGGGCGGTGTAGTGCCAGTTGCCAGGGCGGTGTAATACCAGTTGCCACTTGCCAGTGCTGTGTAATGCCAGTTGCCAGGGTGGTGTAATGCCAGTTGCCAGAGCTGTGTAATACTAGTTGCCAGGGCTGTGTAATTCCAGTTGCCAGGGCTGTGTAGTGCCAGTTGCCAGGGCGGTGTAATGCCAGTTGCCAGGGCGGTGTAATGCCAGTTGCCAGGGCGGTGTAATGTCAGTTGCCAGGGCTGTGTAATGCCAGTTTCCGGGGCGATGTAGTACTAGTTGCCAGGGCGGTGTAATGCTAGTTTCCGGGGCGATGTAGTACTAGTTGCCAGGGCGGTGTAATGCCAGTTGCCATGGCGGTGTAATGCCAGTTGCCAGGGCGGTGTAATGCCAGTTGCCAGGGCGTTGTAGTGCCAGTTGCCAGGGTGGTGTAATGCCAGTTGCCAGGGGGCTGTAATGCCAGTTGCCAGGGCGTTGTAGTGCCAGTTGCCAGGGTGGTGTAATGCCAGTTGCCAGGGCGGTGTAATGCCAGTTGCCAGGGCGGTGTAATGCCAGTTGCCAGGGCATTGTAGTGCCAGTTGCCAGGGTGGTGTAATGCTAGTTGCCAGGGCGGTGTAATGCCAGTTGCCAGGGCGGTGTAATGCCAGTTGCCAGGGCGTTGTAGTGCCAGTTGCCAGGGTGGTGTAATGCCAGTTGCCAGGGGGCTGTAATGCCAGTTGCCAGGGCGGTGTAATGTCAGTTGCCAGGGCGGTGTAATGCCAGTTGCCAGGGCTGTGTAATGCCAGTTTCCGGGGCGGTGTAGTGCTAGTTGCCAGGGTGGTGTAATGCTAGTTTCCGGGGCGATGTAGTACTAGTTGCCAGGGCGGTGTAATGCTAGTTGCCAGGGCGGTGTAATGCCAGTTGCCAGGGCGGTGTAATGCCAGTTGCCAGGGCGTTGTAATGCCAGTTGCCAGGGTGGTGTAATGCTAGTTGCCAGGGCGGTGTAGTGCCAGTTGCCAGTACGGTGTAATGCCAGTTGCCAGGGCGGTGTAATGCCAGTTTCCGGGGCGATGTAATACGAGTTGCCAGGGCTGTGTAATGCTCTTTGGGGTGTTTTCAGCACCCACCTGTCCGCCCGCCAGCATCTCCTTCCTCCTACTCCAGCCCACCTGTTCGTCAGCTAGCCCGCCCGTTCGCCCGCCAGCCCGCTCGTTGCTTTGTCCTGGCTCCCCCTCCACCTTGTGCTTACTAATCTACTTGGCGGGCAGAGTTTCGCATAACTCCGCCCCCCGTGTGGAGTAGTAATGATGGGGAAGAGGAGGGAGGAGCACCAGTAGCCACCAAAAGAGCCACGGCGGGTGCCCCGAACTCGTTCGCCGGTAAAACATACTGAATCCGGTTTAGGCTGCTGGAAGGGGGGTTAGGTTTAAGCTGTGGGGGAGGGGGGCTAGGTTAAGGCACCATCGGGGAGGGTTAAGGTTAGACTGCGGGGAGGAGGGTTAGGGATAGCTGCGGGGAGGGTGAGTTAGTGTCAGGGGGCCAGGGGGGACGGTAAGT
Source organism: Pseudophryne corroboree (assembly GCF_028390025.1). Taxonomy (NCBI): domain Eukaryota; kingdom Metazoa; phylum Chordata; class Amphibia; order Anura; family Myobatrachidae; genus Pseudophryne; species Pseudophryne corroboree. The sequence continues at coordinate 6,885,283 of NC_086444.1, forward strand.
ATACTTACCTTCACTTGTTCGGGATGCCACGGTTGGTATCCAAAGGCCGGCAAATCAAACCCAACCCCTGTATATACTGAATTACACTGTAATGTAATGGGCGTGATCTCTCATTTACAGACGCGGCACAAGTCCCCACACATGAAGACTGGGGCCTAACATATGAGAATGTGACCAGCTTGAGAGAAAATGAAGAAAGAAAGACGACGACTCCACCAAAACCCAACGCTCTGCGAGGTAACGTCCACAGTCAGAGTATTATCGTCATTACACTTCCATATCACCAACATAGTCCACGGCGCCTCTTACAAAGCTTCACATACAGTAATAATCCCCAGGTGAGAGTGTCTGGACACCATACCGGGGGTGCTGAGGATGATGATGGAGAACACAGCGCTGATATACAGATAGCAATCAGCGCAACGCCATATTCCCCAACATGAAATGGGTAAGGAGGAAATCGAGATTACCTTCATATCCCCAGGGGCACCGGGCCGTCGTACTCTGGGCCTAATTCAGACCTGATCGTAGCCGTGCTAAATTTAGCCATGTGGGGGACGCTCGCATGTCAGACCAGACCCCCCCTCCCAGCACAAGGCTAGTCCGCCCGCATGTCAGACCAGACCCCCCCCTCCCAGCACAAGGCTAGTCCGCCCCGCATGTCAGACCAGACTCCCCCCCTCCCAGCACAAGTACAAAAGCATCGCACAGCGGCAATGCTTTGTACTAGAAGAGTAGCTTTCTAATAGCGCAGGTCCTGCGCACTGGCAGGGAGCTTCTCATCGCTGCACGGGTCGCAGCGGCTGCGTGTGACGTCACACAGCCACCACAGGGTTCCCCGCCCCATCGGTAGGGGCACCCCTGTTTTGCCTGGACTGCGCCCCCTAAACGGCGGCCAAACGCCGCCAGCCCGCACCCTCCCGCCCAGCGACCGCCTCTGCCTGTCAGTCAGGGTGAAAACGCACGGCAACGATCAGGTCTAAGTTAGGTCCTCTGATCCCAGCCTGTAGGTGTCTCAGATCACAGGGCTCGTGGAACCAGACCATCATCTCAGCATAGAAGCTCAGCTGTGACAGGCGGCCTGCTTTAGGTAGATGTGCTGCTGATGTCGGACGTAGCATGGGGCAAAGTTCTGCTGTTAACTGTAAATTGCATTGCGCTTGAGTCCTGATTGCGTTCACACAGAGTCGCAGTTCCGATTTCAGACGCACACATGGAGAAGTGTATTGGAAATGTATAAGGCGTTCCCGGGTGCGGACAGGGAGGTATCTTAGCGCACACACGGAGGTGGTCCCTCTTACTGTGGGGACATCGCAGTCAGACCAGTGAAAGACTAAGGATATTATATATATTGTATACTGTACTCAGCGTGTAAGTGACATTATGCTATAAATCTGGTCCTGTCTGCTTTGTGCAGGTGCCTGCGACCTTCTCACCCCGTACATCACTGCCATCCTCTCCCTCCTGTTTCTCACTTTCCTGGCGGCCACCATCGGACTGTCCGTACGCTGTGAGTATCGCCCATGGTTACTGGCAAGGGACCGGCTTACTGCTGGCAGCCATCTTGTCCTTCCTATGACTACACAGCTGAGTTTCCATCTCTGCTGCTGTGTGGTGGCCTCAGAAACCTCAGGCGATGTTCTCCTCCATAGAGTTTATGTGTGTGATGAGGGATTCATGGTTGATTCAGGAGATCTCAGGTGATTCTGGGCAGAGACAGCTCGTAGCGAATATGGGACGGGCTATCTGCAACGTCGGCAGCGATGTCTGGCTGAGTACACAATGGGCAGTAACCAATTATCCCCAATCCATTTTTGGCCAATAAAAACAGGCAGATATCACAATTAATGACTGATGGTCATTATTACGGTATCCTATTACAGCCAAAAAGTGGACCTGCGATCGTGCAATAACACATGGGATCGGGGATAAGTCTCTGATCCCATGTGTTACCATGGCGCCAGCAGCCCGCTGTTACATAGTTACGTGGTTGTTGAGGTTGATAAAATATAAATGTCCTTCGAGTTCAACCTGTAGTATAATTTTTTATTTTTGAATTCATTAAATGCTGTATCCTTGGATATTTTTTTTCCCGCTAGGATTTTATCTTATCCCCTTATAACTGCTGTCCCTGCGTAATACATTCACTGGGTCCTCTGCCTGCAGGGGGGTCAGTGATTGCACAGATTACGCACCATCCCAAATCTGTCCCTGGCTGACAGACGCATGACGCTACCCCCTGCGTGCGTTACCGAGTCCCGCGCCGGCTGTCCCTGGCTTCATCCAGTCACTCCCATAAGTCACACGTTATAATGGCACAGGTCCCGGTGCCGGTCCTATGAGGTGGTGATCTACTGTCACTCCCAATCGTTATAATGGTACAGGTCCCGGTGCCGGACCTATGAGGTGGTGATCTACTGTCGCTCCCAATCGTTATAATGACACAGGTCCCGGTGCAGGTCCTATGAGGTGGTGATCTACTGTCGCTCCCAATCGTTATAATGGCACAGGTCCCGGTGCCGGACCTATGAGGTGGTGATCTACTGTCGCTCCCAATCGTTATAATGGCACAGGTCCCGGTGCCGGTCCTATGAGGTGGTGATCTACTGTCGCTCCCAATCGTTATATTGACACAGGTCCCGGTGCCAGACCTATGAGGTGGTGATCTACTGTCGCTCCCAATCGTTATAATGGCACAAGTCTCCGTGCCGGACCTATGAGGTGGTGATCTACTGTCGCTCCCAATCGTTATAATGGCACAAGTCTCCGTGCCGGACCTATGAGGTGGTGATCTACTGTCGCTCCCAATCGTTATAATGGTACAGGTCCCGGTGCCGGACCTATGAGGTGGTGATCTACTGTCGCTCCCAATCGTTATAATGACACAGGTCCCGGTGCAGGTCCTATGAGGTGGTGATCTACTGTCACTCCCAATCGTTATAATGGTACAGGTCCCGGACCTATGAGGTGGTGATCTACTGTCGCTCCCAATCGTTATAATGACACAGGTCCCGGTGCAGGTCCTATGAGGTGGTGATCTACTGTCGCTCCCAATCGTTATAATGGCACAGGTCCCGGTGCCGGACCTATGAGGTGGTGATCTACTGTCGCTCCCAATCGTTATAATGGCACAGGTCCCGGTGCCGGTCCTATGAGGTGGTGATCTACTGTCGCTCCCAATCGTTATATTGACACAGGTCCCGGTGCCAGACCTATGAGGTGGTGATCTACTGTCGCTCCCAATCGTTATAATGGCACAAGTCTCCGTGCCGGACCTATGAGGTGGTGATCTACTGTCGCTCCCAATCGTTATAATGGCACAAGTCTCCGTGCCGGACCTATGAGGTGGTGATCTACTGTCGCTCCCAATCGTTATAATGGCACAAGTCTCCGTGCCGGACCTATGAGGTGGTGATCTACTGTCGCTCCCAATCGTTATATTGACACAGGTCCCGATACCGGTCCTATGAGGTGGTGATCTACTGTCGCTCCTAATCGTTATATTGACACAGGTCCCGGTGCCGGTCCTATGAGGTGGTGATCTACTCTACTGTCGCTCCCAATCGTTATAATGGCACAGGTCCCGGTGCCGGACCTATGAGGTGGTGATCTACTGTCGCTCCCAATCGTTATATTGGCACAAGTCCCGGTGCCGGTCCTATGAGGTGGTGATCTACTGTCGCTCCCAATCGTTATATTGGCACAAGTCCCGGTGCCGGTCCTATGAGGTGGTGATCTACTGTCACTCCCAATCGTTATAATGGCACAGTTCCCCGTGCCGGACCTATGAGGTGGTGATCTACTGTCGCTCCCAATCGTTATATTGGCACAAGTCCCGGTGCCGGTCCTATGAGGTGGTGATCTACTGTCACTCCCAATCGTTATAATGGCACAAGTCCCAGTGCCGGACCTATGAGGTGGTGATCTACTGTCGCTCCCAATCGTTATAATGGCACAGGTCCCGGTGCCGGACCTATGAGGTGGTGATCTACTGTCGCTCCCAATCGTTATAATGGCACAAGTCCCAGTGCCGGACCTATGAGGTGGTGATCTACTGTCACTCCCAATCGTTAAAATGGCACAGGTCCCGTGCCGGACCTATGAAGTGGTGATCTACTGTCACTCCCAATCGTTAAAATGGCACAGGTCCCGTGCCGGACCTATGAAGTGGTGATCTACTGTCGCTCCCAATCGTTATAATGGCACAGGTCCCGTGCCGGTCCTATGAGGTGGTGATCTACTGTCGCTCCCAATCGTTATAATGGCACAGGTCCCGGTGCCGGACCTATGAGGTGGTGATCTACTGTCGCTCCCAATCGTTATAATGGCACAGGTCCCAGTGCCGGACCTATGAGGTGGTGATCTACTGTCACTCCCAATCGTTAAAATGGCACAGGTCCCGGTGCCGGACCTATGAGGTGGTGATCTACTGTCGCTCCCAATCGTTATAAATGCACAAGTCCCGGTGCCGGACCTATGAGGTGGTGATCTACTGTCGCTCCCAATCGTTATATTGGCACAAGTCCCCATGCTGGACCTATGAGGTGGTGATCTACTGTCGCTCCCAATCGTTATATTGGCACAAGTCCCGGTGCCAGACCTATGAGGTGCAGTGGCGTGCGGTGAGGTCAGTGGCTGGTGAGGCACTGCAGCCATAATGTCCATCGAGCCACTGTCCGCTACCTCCCCTGAGCCGATGCCCACTAAAATGGCTAAAACCCAGTTGGAGAAAGAACCTCTGACATCACCAGGGCTGTACAGGGAACCCAAAATGTACCCTTGTGGGCTCATTTAATTTGCCGAGCTTTGGACACGGTGGTTTGCTCCGTTTGCCACCAGGTTACTAAAGGGAGTAGTTGGTGGCGTGCAGAGTGAAAGAAGTATCCCGCTGGCCTAGCTCCTCCCCCTGACATCAGAGGTCCTTTAGTCCACTTGGTTCTAGCATCTACCATGCCCACTACCGCCACTGTCCCTGATGGTGCCACAGGCACACGTGCTCTCGGAAAACTGGGTGTGGTCTTGCAATAAGGATGTGACCACACAACAAGTCCTCAATGGGAATGTTGTATCCGTATGACGAAGGAGAGGGTGATGCCTTGGAAAGGCAGAGGGTGACAGGAGAGAGATGTGATGGGGAGACAGTGATGCAGTGGGTGACAGTGAGAGGGTGACGAAGAAAAGCAGTGGGTGACGGGGAGAGGGTGACAGGTAAAGGGTGATGGAGAGAGGCAGTGGGTGAAAGGGAGAGGGTGACCGGGAGAGGGTGACGCCAGGGATAGGGTGATGCCAGGGAGAGGGTGACAGCAGTGGGTGACAACGGAATTTGCTGCGCTATATAAGAAACTGTTAAATACTATGGAGAGCACATTACTATCCCACTCTGTTCGCAGTATAGCATAGAATATAAGCAATACAGCCCGGTCCCCGGTGACCTTAGCCCATGTCAAACTAAAGTACCCACCACTTTCCCATGCAAAACCTAGCCAGCCCCCGCTGTAGCCGGTAACAGAGAGAGGAAACAACAAACCTGCTCCCTGTGTTGGGGCTGCTCTTCCTCCAGCACTTCCTAGCTCCACAGGTACATGGCCGTGGCTGGGAGCAGGGCCGGTGCATGGTGGCACTGCGCCCTAGGCTAAATTTTTGCCTACCACCCATCCGCCCTCAAAAACCCACACGAGTGACTTTTGGGAAAAGCTGGTGAGTAGACTCTAGGACAGCCCCAGAGTCTACTTATACCCCTTTCAGATCACCACCTATGAACACGGTCTGAAAGGTGCAAGGGTTGAAATACTGGGTCGAGCGACCTGGTATTTTAACCTTGGTTGCGAGCAGGGTTGAACTCATGTTCAACCTGGTTCACTGTGCGGTGTGAACGGGAGCCGGATCAATGCGATCCGTTTCCTGTTCACTGTGTGGGTACGGGCTGTGCTTGGAGATCTTGTGATCTCCAAGTGCTGCCCCCGCAGCGTCACCACTGATGTCACCTACCCAGCAATATGCCGGGTTGCAGACAGCGGTGGCGATGGGCCTGAGGCAGGTCGCACACTGAGAGCTCCCGTGTCAGGCTCCCGTGTGCGACCTGCCTCAGGCGGTCTGAAAGGGGTTACTTGTACCGCTAGCTAGAGAAGGGGGCCCGGATGAAGATGGCACGCTGACGCCTCCTTGCTGAATACACCTGGTTGTGTGTGTGCGTAGATGAAAATAAAACCAAATCCCATAAAACATCACTACCCCCCCCCCCACACACACACACACATTACATTACACCATCCCCAAACAATATTATTTACCAACCCACTCCCCTAAAGGTAATACTAATACAGAAGCCCTATATAATATTAATATATACCCCAACCTCATATATAAAACAAACACCTATCTCTCCCCCCCCACCTCAAACCCCGCACAGATCCTCACCTTTGATTGTGGGAGGTTCAGTTGCAGTCTATATATTTCCTCCCTGGTTTGTCCCATGGAGCTGGCTGGTGAGAAATCAGATCTTTGTAGTAGAATAGGAAAGGGGTGTGGCCTTCGGCGTGAGGGGGCAGAGCCTCAGGAGGGAATGTATTTCTGCAGTAGAGATTGGTGACTGATCCAGGGGGAGGGAGTAGCCATGCAAAGAGGGTCGGGTGGGGTGGGGGTGGGGGGATCGGGCATCGGGTACTGCTGCTGCTGGCTCTGCTGCGGCAGACATGTCAGACTGTGACATGTCTGCATTCCCGGCCAGACAGCAACTGAAAGGAATGGGGCAGCCATCGCCGCTGCCTGTGTTCAGAAAATAAGGGAGAGGGGACGGCATATGTAAATATTAATTAAATCAAATTCCTAGATGATGACGCTCATCTGTCAGAGTCCACCACTGCCATTGGTCAATTGCATCTGCCTGTGATGGGGGCGTGCTTTCATATGAGCTGGAAGCACGCCCCATTCTAAAGCGGCACTTCTGCTAGGTGCCGCTTCTGCTGTTTTTTTTAATGGGCTCTCACAGCTCAGTGCTTGGCCCCGTCCCCCCTCTTCCTGCTCTCTTGCACTGACAGCTGGAGGCACCGACAGCGGTGCCTCTGAAACACATATAAAACAGTTTTTTTTACAAGGAGAAAATTATTAAAATAATATCAATGCTAAAGCAGATACTTGTGACACAGAAAATGTGTCATAAGTATCTGTTTGTATTATTTTAATCATTAATGACAGGGGAGGCTCTGCCTTCCCTGCCTCCCCTGACTGCACGTCCCTGATTGAGGTGGTGATCTACTGTTGCGCCCAATCGTTATATTGGCCCTGGTCCCCGTGCCGGACCAATGAGGTGGTGATCTACTGTTGCGCCCAATCGTTATATTGGCACAGGTCCCGGTCCTATGAGGTGGTGATCTACTGTCGCTCCCAATCGTTATAATGGCACAGGTCCAAGTGCCGGTCATATGAGGTGGTGATCTACTGTCGCCGTTTCTCCACATGCTTCCATACGGAGACTGGCTTGCAGCACTCTGATTGGTGGATAGCTCCAGCCATCCACCAATCAGCATGCTGACGACTATTCCCTGTCTGGCTGCAGGCTGGGAGGCAGAGAGAGAATGCTGTGCTCTGATTGTGTGACCCCCGCCTGGCCCTGCTCGGAGGCCCCAGAATTGTGGATCCCTGGGCAGTTACCCAGTGTGCCTATACGTTAAGATGAGCCTGCCCGTAACCTGTCCTATTCAGTTAATATGTATATATGATTTAAAAAATATATTTAATGTCAAACTGTAGTACATAGCTAGTTTTATTATTAAATTATATTTTCAATCACAATTAGGGCTTAGAGCATGATAATTAAAATAACAGAACTGTGGGTTGGGCGACGGGCATTACTGTTGTACCTATAGGGTGGCCTGAGCCCTATATCTGCACCTGGGTGTATTAGCGATACCAGAAAGTCTTTATTGTGGATCAGTACTATTATTAAACAGCTCCGAGGAGTCATCAGCATGGGAGGTGTGGGGATATTTATTAATTGATTAGGATAAGGAAAGCAATGGGACTCGGACTGGTCCCAGAATGGACTGGATGTAAGAGTAGCAATGATCGGTATATAGACTGGTTCTCCGTCGTCTGTCCCCAGAATGTCATTAGTAGGACATCTGCGGCAGCGGCTACAGCTGGTAATACATACTGTAACATTGTTCTGGTGTATGTCCCAGTGTCACAGGTGTCCCAGAACAAGCACGAAGTAGCCGCCAGGTTAGAAGGACTGTGGGGACAACATGATGATCTGAACTCCAGTTTGACCAGTAAGATCCTCACAAAGGATGCTGAAGCCCAGAAGCTTGGAGAGGTCCTCAGACAGACCAAGGCTGAATTAGAACAGACCAAGACTTACCTGGATAAGAGCCAAGAAGAGTTGAGAACAAAAACTCAGCAGCTGCAGAGAACTATAAAGGAGAAAGAGGACCTTGAGTCCAAATCCAGGAGTCTCCAAGACAATGTACGGAACCTAAATAACAAACTGCAGGAGAAGCAGACTGAGTAAGTCCGCCAGTCATCTTCTGAGGAATAGTTATGGTGAATGTGTATCTCTGTGAGCGGTATGCTATGAAACCGATGTACAACACTGATCTGTTCTCCAACTGGTAGACAAATCATAGCCAGAAACCACACATGCCTACTCTCCCGGATCAGCAGGGAGGTCCCCTAAAATCAGGTGGTGCTCCCTGCCCCCCGGAAGGGCAGCTATGTGTAAGTCTCCTGGAACCAGAGTCACAGCCCTGCACCCCAACGGAACCACCATTGAAAATGGTGGGTCCAGGGAGGCCAATGAAGTGATTCGGCCAATGTTGGCATAGAATAGTAGGGGGGTAGAGCAACAATGCCGCAGCAATACTGCCTGCAGGGTCCCATAGCCAGAGCAGGACCGCGGGGAATTGACGGTGCCACCCACAAAGCTATGCACTCAGTGCGGGAACACCCATCGCACAACCTTAGCTACAGACCTGGGTTCAGCAATAAGACGGTCATGTACTGTAATGCTGTCAGAGGTTAAGTGTTTGTAGGAGATTATAGCCAGGGTTTTATTATCAGTATATATAAAATGTATAGTGACGTCTCTTTATCCCTGCTCTTTCCATAAGATGTGATACTAATCTGCGTCAGGCCGAGTCACAGTTCCGGTCATGTTCTCAAACACTCGCACAAAGCAAAACATCTCTGACTGATACTGAGAGGAAACTGCGCACAACTCAGAATAATTTATACAGCAAGGATCGAGAACTCACTGTGACAAAGAAAGATCTGCAGAAAGTCAGGAGCGACCTATCACAGAGCTCCCAAAGCGCAGGAGTACTGAGGAAGAGCCTCAATGACAAGACGCAAATACTGAGCGATGCAGAGGAATGTTTCCGGAACAGCTGTAAGTATGAGGAGTATGGGTACAGGTGTGTGTATGTGAGTATGAGGAGTATAGGTACAGGTGTGTGTATATGAGTATAAGGAGTATGGGTAAAGGTGTGAGTATGAGGAGTATAGGTACAGGTGTGTGTATATGAGTATAAGGAGTATGGGTAAAGGTGTGAGTATGAGGAGTATGGGTACAGGTGTTGTGAGGATACCGGGTGCCCTGGGTATCCTGGGGTTCAGGGATCACACTGTGGAGCCGGTTATCATGAAAATCAAGGTGATCTTTATTCAGGGAGACCCAGAAATCCAGTGAACAGCAAGCAGGGTTATACTAATAATGTCCACTCAGAGCTCAGCAAAGTCCTTACCAGCTGCTGTATATCTCCTCCAGGCCTGGGCAGTAATGACAGCTGTAGCAGGGCACACAGAGTGGCTGGTCACTGATGACACTGAGAGGGGACGACACCCCAACCTCCAGTGATTCTAGCTGTGCACCATCACCTCCCCCCACACACAGTCTCCTTCTCCCAGCCACTTCCTCTCCCCCCAATTCCCCCTTGCTGGTTCCTTCTCTCTCCTCCTTTCTGATTGGTGGATCATGCTGTCAGTCTTTCCAGAGGGGAAGGAGGAGGGATTTTCTAAAAGGAACACTCACCTGCTGTATACTTCTGGGATACTTCCTGTGTGTGACTTCTGCAGACTGAGGGCTTCAATTTAAGAACTCAGAACTTGGGACATAGGATTAACTCTTTCCTTTTTAACATGAAAGCAAGTCCTAGACATCCCTATCCCTGGTCTCCTCACATACCTCCCCCTTCTTAAATCGAGGAGACAGGCATGATACCAATGTAGGAGTCCTGACTGTTGTCTCGGCCCGAAGGTCTGCGAAGTCTGGCATTTGTTTCCTCACGTTTGGATAACCCGTCAGCATTGTGATAGTCTCGTCCCTTTTTGTGAGAAATAGAAAAGTTGAAACCTTGTAACGCCAAACTCCACCTCAACAACCTCCCATTTTCCCCTGAGGTTCTATTTAGCCAATTTAACGGGTTATGGTCAGTAATAACAGTGAATTCTTTACCATAGAGATAAGGTTGTAGTTTCTTTAAGGCCCAGACTATGGCTAGACACTCCTTCTCAATAGTGGCATAGGCTATCTCTCGGTCAGCTAGCTTACGAGATAGATACACAATTGGGTGTTCCCTACCATCTTCTCCCACCTGGCACAACACTGCCCCAAGTCCACACCCCAAAGCGTCTGTCTGCACAATAAACTTTTTATCGTAGTCAGGGGCAGCCAACACTGGGGCTCGAGTCAGCGTGTCTTTTAATATGGTGAAGGCTTGCTCACACTCAACAGTCCATTCGATCTTCCGAGCATATCTCTTTTTGGTCAAGTCCGTTAGGGCCTTGGCCACAGTGCTGTAATGTGGTATGAATTTTCTGTAATAGCCAGCAACCCCAAGGAATGCCCGCACTTGCTTCTGGTTGACAGGTCGGGGCCAGTTGACAATAGCCTCCACCTTTGCCGGTTCTGGTCTAATAGATCCTCCTCCAACCATTTGTCCTAGGTACTGAACCTCAGCCATTTGACCATCTGACATTTATCTGGGTGTATGGTGAGCCCGGCCTGTCTGATCCTTTTGAGCACTTCTGCCACATGAGTTAAATGGTCTGCCCAGGTATGGCTGAAGATGGCGATATCATCGAGGTAGGCATGTGCAAAGTCTTGACATCCCTCCAGTAGGTCATTCACCATTCGCTGGAATGTGGCAGGGGCGTTCTTCATCCCGAAAGGCATGGCAGTACACTCAAAGAGTCCTATGGGCGTGATGAAGGCAGAACGCTCCTGGGCTTCTTTGGTAAGTGGGATTTGCCAGTAACCCTTGCTTAAGACCAGCGTTGAGACGAACTTGGCCCCTCCAATCCGGTCCAGTAGCTCATCGATACGGGGCATAGGATAAGCATCAGTTATGGTTACTTCATTCAATTTGCTATAGTCCACGCAAAACCGTGTAGTCCCATCTTTCTTGGGAACCAACACAACCCCAGCGGCCCATGGGCTTTTAGATGGCACAATGACCCCCAAAGCTAGCATCTCTTTGATCTCAGTCTTCACCTGTTTCATAACAACTGGGGTCATTCGGTAAGCGACTTGTCGGATGGGCTTACTGTTCCCAGTGTCCACATGGTGAGTGGTCAGGTGAGTTCGACCAGGTTGACATGAAAACTGTGCTTGTAAGATCCTCTGCATCTCTTGCTGCTGTTCCGTATTTAATTGTAGTCCCACCTGGACTGATTCCACTCCCTTATTCTCTTTAGCAGCTACCAAAAGGTCAGGCAATGGATCAGTTTCTGGTGTCTCCATCGGAGGGCAACATGCCATCATGGCCGCTACTTGACGATCTCTATAAGCTTTAATTCTATTTATATGGAAGGTGCGTAGGCGCTTGCCTCCCTTATCCAGGGCGATCACATAATTGACCAGTCCGGTGCGCCTTACCACTGTATTCGGTCCATCCCAGGTGGCTTGCAGTTTGTTTCTCCGCACTGGGATAAGCACCATGACCTTTTGCCCTGGATTCAACTCACGGTCTTGAGCGTGGGCATCGTACCATTCCCTTTGTTTCTCTTGTGATTCCTGGAGAAGCTCTTGGGTTAACTGTAGCAATCTTCTCATCCGATTCCGCATGTTCTCTACATATTGTAAAATGGGCTGCTGGTGTTCTTGGAAAGTTCCCTCCCAACTCTCTTTGACCAGGTCTAGGGGCCCCCGCACTTTCCGGCCGTACAGAAGTTCAAACGGGGAATATCCGGTAGATGCTTGTGGAACTTCCCGATAAGCAAATAGAAGCTGTTGCAGGGCTCTCTCCCAGTCCCTCCCATCGGACTGTACGTAAGCTTGTAGGAGTCTTTTTAGCGTTCCATTGAATCGTTCACATAGTCCATTAGTCTGAGGATGATAAGGGGTGGTCCGAAGAGGCCGAACCCCCCACTTTTCCCACAGGGTTTGCATTAGTTCACCTTGGAATTGAGGCCCTTGGTCTGTGACGACTTCCTGTGGATATCCGACCCGACTGAATATGTCCGTCAGTGCTTGCGCAACATGTTCCGTGTCAATGGATGACAGGGCCACGGCTTCAGGGTAACGTGTCGTAAAGTCCACCAGTGTTAAGATGTACTTCTTGCCCGTGTTACTAGGAATAGCTAATGGTCCAACTAGGTCTATGGCAACACGGGCAAAGGGCTCCCCTATAATAGGTAATGGGTGCAGAAAAGCTTCCTGTTGGGGCTTTCCCAGTCTCTGACAGGTATCACAGGTGTCCCGATACTGCTTAACATCTCTAGAAATCCGTGGCCAGAAGAAATTCCGCAACAGTCGGGCCAATGTTTTCTGGGTGCCAAAATGGCCAGCTGCAGGGATGTCGTGGGCAAGAGCTAGTAATTGTGCTCTGTATTGTGTAGGTACCACCAACTGTTTAGTAGGCATGACTGCTTCCTGTCCGGGCCGAGGGATGACCACTCGTTACAGTAATTCCTCTTCCCACACTATCTTACTTCCATCAGCTGTTTCCAACCCCAGTTCGGCTGCGCTCCTCAATTTGCTCTGGGAGGGGTCAGTCCGTTGGGCCTGTCGGAACTCACTCCGGTCAACCTCCCCCAAGTCTACCTCTAAAGTACTGGACAATGAACTAGAGTCACTCACCATTGTCTGGGTAGGCTGGTTCTGGTCCATATATGTAGCCTGGGTCACCTCTCTTCGTGTTTGGCTTCTGGTTACCACCTGGACGAAGTGTGTCACTAGTCCTTGTCCAAGATCATTCCCAAGGATTACCTTGGCTGGTAGCCCCTTGAGTACTCTGACTTCCACGATTTCTTGGTCATTTCCCCAGTTCAGATGTATCTTGGCAACAGGGATATCGGCCTGCTGTCCCCCGGCAGTGGCAATTCGCACATACTGTCCAGGTATCACCTGGGAGGCAGGAATCAGGTCTGGCTCAATCAACGTGAGTGAGGCCCCAGAGTCTCGTAGGCCCTGTACCTGCTGGTTCTCTACTATCACAGTCTGTAGGTGCCCTCGCATATTCCAGGGAGTAGCCTTCTCCTCCCCCAGAACCAAGTCCACAATATACACCCCACCCATCATCCCATCCATATCTGACTGGACGACCTCCTCACCATAATCCTCCGTGGGGTAACATACCACCGAGACTGGAGCCAGTCTAGCCCCAGGGAATGGCCCTCTTGTGCGTGGACAGTCTCTAAGCAAGTGCCCTGGTTGATTGCAGCGATAACACTTCCGAGGTTCTGGGTTAGCCACTCTGAATCTGGGTGGCTGATAAGTGATGTTTTTGATAGGGCCTCCTTTATTACTATCTTTGACTTGCGGTTCTTTGTCAGAGAGCTTCTCCACTCGTGGGGTTCTTGTACCGCCTGCTGCACTGAAGATTCTCCATTGCGGACGATTGGCTATATATTCATCAGCCCATTCCGCAGCTTGTTCAGGTGTACTGGGCTTCCTGTCTGCGACCCACTCCCGTACCTCTGGTGCCATCTTAATCATTAGCTGTTCTACCACAATTAAGTTGACAATCTGCTCCACAGTGGAGGACTGTCTTCCTTCAAGCCATTTCCCACAGGCTTGCCGTAGCTGACTAGCAAACTCTTGGTAGGAATCAGTTCCACCTTTATTCAGTGTCCTGAATTTAAGACGATAAGATTCTGCAGTTATCTGGAACTTAGCAAGCAATGCTTTCTTTATACAGGCGTAGACTCCACATTCCTGGGGGGTTAGGGCCCAATAGGCTTCCAGAGCCCTGCCAGTGAGACTTGGCCCCAAGTACTTTGGCCAGTCAGCTGGCTCTATTCCATGCACCCCCATGAGATTTTCAAAGATCTGTAGGTTAGTGTCAATGTCTGTTTCATTTTCCCAAAATGTGGGAACATCCTTAAATCCTTAAATCCTTAAATCCCAAGCGTCGCTTCTCTTGTTCAAAACCTCGGGGGGACTCCGAAATTCCATTGCCAGCAGGAATTTGTACTCCTAGTATAGCTTGGATCACTCCAGCTCTCTCCTGTGGGTTCGCACCTTCGCCTAGCGCCCCCAGCAAGCTCTGCAGTATGGCAGGAGTGGCATCGGTCAACTCTGGTAACTTATTGGATGAATTACTACCACTGCCTGTTGGTCCCTCTTCATCATCACTCAGGTGGTCAGGATTCTCTGGGTGCCCGCGATCCCAACAACCGAAGTACCAGAGTTTCCCTGGTCTCAGTCCCATCATAAGTAATTCCCTTCATCCTGCAAAATCCTTGTAGGTGAGGTTTCCGAGCTGTACGGTAAAATTTCTCCTGCTCTCTCATTGCATTCTCCCCTTGACTGCTGGCCACAACTGCTGGCTGACTCTCCATGCTGATATTCTGTGGTATTAGCTCCCTGGAAACTTTCTCCCAGGAAACACTACAGGAACTGTGTGATATCCCACCGCTGCCGCCAAATGTGAGTATACCGGGTGACCTGGGTATCCTGGGGTTCAGGGATCACACTGTGGAGCCGGTTATAATGAAAATCAAGGTGATCTTTATTCAGGGAGACCCAGAAATCCAGAGAACAGCAAGCAGGGTTATACTAATAATGTCCACTCAGAGCTCAGCAAAGTCCTTACCAGCTGCTGTATATCTCCTCCAGGCCTGGGCAGTAATGACAGCTGCCCCATCACCTCCCCACACATACACAGTCTCCTTCTCCCAGCAACCTCCAGTGAGTCTAGCTGTGCACCATCACCTCCCCACACACACACAGTCTCCTTCTCCCAGTCCCAGACACTCCCCCCACAATTCCCCCTTGCTGGTTCCTTCTCTTCTGCAGACTGAGGGCTTCAATTTAAGAACTCAGAACTTGGGCCATAGGATTAACTCTTTCTTCTTTAACATGAAAGCAGGTGTTACTCCCAGGGTATATTATGCTGGTGTTTCTTCCTGAGTATATTATACAGATGTTACTCTCAGAGCATATTTTGCAGGTGTTACTCCCAGAGTATATTATCCCGGCGTTACTCCCAGAGTATTGTGAGGATACCGGGTGACCTGGGTATCCTGGGGTTCAGGGATCACACTGTGGAGCCGGTTATCATGAAAACAAGGTGATCTTTATTCAGGGAGACCCAGAAATCCAGTGAACAGCAAGCAGGGTTATACTAATAATGTCCACTCAGAGTTCAGCAAAGTCCTCACCAGCTGCTGTATATCTCCTCCAGGCCTGGGCAGTAATGACAGCTGTAGCAGGGCACACAGAGTGGCTGGTCACTGATGACACTGAGAGGGGACAACACCCCAACCTCCAGTGAGTCTAGCTGTGTCCCATCACCTCCACACACACGCAGTCTCCTTCTCCCAGCCACTTCCTCCCCCCACAATTCCCCCTTGCTGGTTCCTTCTCTCTCCTCCTTTCTGATTGGTGGATCATGCTGTCAGTCTTTCCAGAGGGGAAGGAGGAGGGCTTTTCTAAAAGGAACACTCCCCTGCTGTCTGCTTCTGGGATACTTCCTGTGTGTGACTTCTGCAGACTGAGGGCTTCAATTTAAGAACTCAGAACTTGGGCCATAGGATTAACTCTTTCTTCTTTAACATGAAAGCAATTCCTAGACATCCCTTTCCCTGGTCTCCTCACAGGTGTGAGTATGAGGAGTATACGTACAGGTGTGTGTATGTCAGTATGAGGAGTATGGTACAGGTGTGAGTATATGAGTATGAGGACTATGGGTACAGGTGTGTATATGTGAGTATGAGGAGTATGGTACAGGTGTGTGTGTGTGTGTGTGTGTGTGTGTGTGTGTGTGTGTGTGTGTGTGTGTGTGTGTGTATGGGTACAGGTGTATGAGGAGTATGGGTACAGGTGTGTGTGTGTGTGTGTGTGTGTGTGTGTGTGTGTGTGTGTGTATGAGGAGTATGGGTATAGGTGTGAGTATGAGGAGTATGGGTACATGTGTGTATATGTGAGTATGATGAGTATGGTACAGGTGTGAGTATGAGGTGTATGGGTATAGGGGTGAGTATGAGGAGTATCGGTATAGGTGTGAGTATGTGAGTATGAGGAGTATGGGTACAGGTGTGTGTATGTGAGTATGAGAAGTATGGGTACAGGTGTGTGTATGTGAGTATGAGGAGTATGGGTACAGGTGTGTGTATGTGAGTATGAGGAGTATGGGTACAGTGGTGAGTATGAGGTGTATGGGTATATGGTGTTAATATGTGAGTATGAGGAGTATGGGTACAGGTGTGAGTATGAGGAGTATGGGTACAGGTGTGTGTGTGTGTGTGTGTGTGTGTGTGTGTGTGTATGGGAACAGGTGTATGAGGAGTATGGGTACAGGTGTGTGTGTGTGTGTGTGTGTGTGTGTGTGTGTGTGTGTGTATGTGAGTATGAGGAGTATGGGTACAGGTGTGAGTATGAGGAGTATGGGTACATGTGTGTATATGTGAGTATGATGAGTATGGTACAGGTGTGAGTATGAGGTGTATGGGTATAGGGGTGAGTATGAGGAGTATCGGTATAGGTGTGAGTATGTGAGCATGAGGAGTATGGGTACAGGTGTGTGTATGTGAGTATGAGAAGTATGGGTACAGGTGTGTGTGTATGTGAGTATGAGGAGTATGGGTACAGTGGTGAGTATGAGGTGTATGGGTATATGGTGTTAGTATGTGAGTATGAGGAGTATGGGTACAGGTGTGTGTATGTGAGTATGAGGAGTATGGGTACAGGTATGATTATGAGGAGTATGGGTACAGGTGTGTGAATGTGAGTATGAGGAGTATATGTCCAGGTGTGTGTATGTGAGTATGAGGAGTATGGGTACAGATGTGTGTGTATGTGTGTATGAGGAGTATGGGTACAGGTGTGTGTATGTGAGTATGAGGAGTATGGTACAGGTGTGTTTATGTGAGTATGAGGAGTATGGGTACAGGTGTGTGTATGTGTGTATGAGGAGTATGGTACAGGTGTGTTTATGTGAGTATGAGGAGTATGGGTACAGATGTGTGTCTGTGCGTATGTATGAGGAGCATGTGTATAAGTGTGTGTATGTGAGTATGAGGAGTATGGGCACAGGTGTGTGTATGTGAGTATGAGGGGTATGTGTATAGATGTGTGTATGTGAGTATGAGGAGTATGGGTACAGGTGTGTTTATGTGAGTATGAGGAGTATGGGTACAGGTGTGTGTATGTGTGTATGAGGAGTATGGGTACAGGTGTGTTTATGTGAGTATGAGGAGTATGGGTACAGATGTGTGTCTGTGTGTATGTATGAGGAGCATGTGTATAAGTGTGTGTATGTGAGTATGAGGAGTATGGGCACAGGTGTGTGTATGTGAGTATGAGGAGTATGTGTATAGATGTGTGTATGTGAGTATGAGGAGTATGGGTACAGGTGTGTATGTGAGTATGAGGAGTATGTGTATAGGTGTGTGTATGTGAGTATGAGGAGCAGGGCCGTCTTTTCGTATGGGCTCAATGGGCTCTTGCCCAAGGGCCCCAGGGGTAAAAGGGCCCTAGGCTGATAGCTGAGGGTCCCCTCTTTCCAGGGGTACCAGATTTTTGAAAATCGGCCCTGGGAAACCAAAGATATCTGACTTCAAAGTAGTGGTCCCCATCCAAGCCTGTTAATTTTTCTTTCCAGACAGATATCTCAGGTTCTGTCTGACTTAGAGTTTTTGTGAGGGTATATTTCAAAAGCTGGGACTCTCCCCTTTTAGAAACCACTGGCAGCTTGTCTTTACTATGCCCAGAACCAGAGATATCAGCCTTCAAACAGCTGGTCCCTGCTCCAGCTCCACACGCCTAATATGCAGTTTTATATTTTCGTTGGTGAATTGCTCTGTCTCCTGAACTCTGATCCCCAACTGAAAGGTGGGACTCTCTGTTTTTTTATCCCATTAAAACTAATAAATCTGTTTCCAGGAACTTGAGATATCTGCAGTCAAGCAAGCTGCCATCCCACCAGAAAAAGATGAATATTAAGCCCACTCCACTATGGACCCTCCCCTATGTATTAAACACCCCCTACCAACCTGGAAGTCGTGTACCGTTGCCCCTTCATTCAGCCCAATGTCCCCTTCTACAGTTTAGTGTTTTCCCTCGTGCTCCATCTGAGCAGTAAAAGAATAATTAGCATAAATTATTGCTCCAGG